>NW_020799101.1:35922810-35990152 GCF_003259725.1 Athene cunicularia | reverse complement strand
TTTTTTTATTTTTTTCTTTAAGAAGCTTCCACCTTAAAAGACATAAATTTGGAGTTTCTGAAATAGCTGGTCGTGGAAACTTAATGAACTCCCTGCTACTATCTCAGTGCTGGAACCACCTATACAGAAAACCTTCTGAGACCCTTACTGTGCCACCATTTCTTTTTTAACAATGTTTTCTTTTCCCCACTTGTGCACAGTGCAATGCAAAAAAAGAAAAAAGTAAATAAAAACAAAATAGTGTGATGGGCGAGCAGGTCGACTGTGTGAGAGAACACGTGCAAAGTGTACCTCAGAAACACTATAGGTGGATGAGCACGAAGGGAGTCGAGCCTGGTTGTGCAGTGGGGAAAAGAAAACATTGTTAAAAAAGAAATGGTGGCACAGTAAGGGTCTCAGAAGGTTTTCTGTATAGGTGGTTCCAGCACTGAGATAGTAGCAGGGAGTTCATTAAGTTTCCACGACCAGCTATTTCAGAAACTCCAAATTTATGTCTTTTAAGGTGGAAGCTTCTTAAAGAAAAAAATAAAAAAAGGTACTGTATTTATAAAATAAAACCAATAATGAATCTGAAGACAACTATCAATCCTTCCTCATCAATCGTTCCTCCTCTAAATAACTGACAACACTATCCTTAGGACAATAAGGTATTCTAGGATGACACTTTACCAATCTCTTTCATTTAAAACTATTAGTTTTATTCTAACTCTGCAAAGAGTAAAATGTGAAAACCCATCAGAGGCCCTATTCTTCCCTGTATATCTTTATGTTTTCAGATGCTCAGAACCATCATTCTGACAATGAAAGTTCTTCTTCAATTTCACTGCCCCAGAACCCAGAATAACTTGCAAAGTTAAATGACTAATGGCCCGATATAGGTCAGTAGAAATCTGCAGATAATGTTCCTAATCAATGTAAAGTGATTTGATTCTTGAGGGACACTGTCTACTGTTGAAAGCTTTCAGGACAATAACACTACAGCTTTATTGATAGTTTAAGAAACACTTTGTTTATACAAATACCAATTTTTCTATACTATTAATCAGTCATACATAACTCAAGTATTAAAAAAAAGGACTCTCCAGTTATTTATAGGATTTCTTTTCCTAACAAATCTGAAAACCCTTTATTTGGTTGAAAACATCTAATGTTTCAATTATGAGTAGTCTGAGTTTTAGTTTTTTCTTTTTTTTTTTTCTCCCTTAACTTTCAGTAGATTAATAATGATCTGATGACAACTGCCTTTGAAGAACGAGTAAAAACAGCCTAATAAATAAAATTTTAAAAGACATGGTTCTTATAAATGCCTTTAAAATCTCCTCTTTTTTCTAGGGGTGGAAAAATGAATTATCAGAAGCCCCAGTAAAACTTCCTTAGACTTCAACAAAATTAGTATCTGTAGAGCAGTTTGGATACATTTGTGGTAAAGATGAACTCAGCAAGAATTTCCATCTAAATTATTTGTGACCACTTGCTGACTTAGGTATTATGATGGACTGAGCAGAGAACATGGTAGTCAAAAAGTCTCTCATGAATATTCTTCAATCTCAAATCTGTATCTCATGATTCTTCATTGACATATAAAATATCACTTCCAGGAAAACTCTACAGTCACATTTGTCTTGGTCCATCTCCATTATATACACCTATACAGCTGCTCTTTCTTCACTGAAAATTTTTTAATACACTAAAAATATTTTTGACCTTTCTGGCATTGTGTATGTCGTTTGCTTTTCTAGATAACATTCCTAAGGAAATGAGAGTCACTTCACTACATCTTAGATGGTCACGCACACTCAGCATTTTCTTCACCTGATGAGATGCTTTCTTATAGTGAGATGATTTGCAGAAGGATTTGGCCACAAATAGAAAATTCCACCAGACAAACAGAAAGACTAGAAAATGCTGTTTTAAAAAATCAAATATTATTCATAAACGGTCTATTTTGTTAAAAAAACAAAGGAAAAAGAAATAAAGACATAATCCTTTCTGACAGAGCAAAACCTCTTTCTAGAAATACTGCTTTGAAAGCTAAGAAAGATAAGCTGTGCTTTTGCTTAGAATGGGGGTTCTGCTATTCACCTAAGACTTCTGAATGAGTCTCTAATCAAGATTCTCATAAATAATACCCAATCATTTCCCCCCATGGTTTGTCTTGCAACAGCATGGAAAAAGTACCACTAGCTTCAGTTTTGCAGGTGAGGATCCAAAGAATGCAGTAACAGCAAGAAACATCACAGCAGCAGTTTTTTAAGTATTGGCAACTCAATAAACAGGAACATCAATGACGAGGAGGTTTGGAATCATACTCTGCAAAGTTTGGTAGAACTTCACAAATCTTGGCTGTTCCTCACACTGATTTACAAGGGGCATGTAGATTTATTTTTTTATTAAAAAATTAAATTAATTTTTTTACACATTATATTTTTTACACATCTGTACTACTTTAATCTTCTCTTTGACAACTGCTATAAGTAGAATGCTATTACTTTCATTGTCAAATTATTCTGTGATCTAATTATCCATATTTTCATTAATATCTAAGCTAAATTTGCCATTTAACTTCAGTCTTTTTCCTATTAGTATTTAACAATTTTACATAACTTTGTATTTTCTTTTTTATAGTTCCAGTTGTATAGAGGCAAATGATAATATTACCTTCACTAAAATACCTGTGTATTTTATTTCTCCCTGTGCTCAAACACACGCACTTTTCCTTAATCTCTTAATCTCAGTCAAAATTATTTTTTCGTACTCATACATGTATAGACTCTCAATTTACTTATGTCATTTTCTCATAATGATGAGATTGAATGTATGCTCAAGTGTTCTAGCCTCAAAATGATCTAATGTTCTTGAGGGAGGGATTATGTTCATACCACACTTCTAAACGTAGTGATTCTAGGTTTTTTGTTTTCAGTAGGATCACACAGTGACACTGCTTAATCTGTTCCACACTTACAATTTCCTGATCATTTCTATGTTATTGCTTTCTGGCTAACTAGTCTCCATTTTTGAGCATCCGCCTGATTTTAGCATTTTGTAAGTGTATTGCTTCTGTGTTATTAAAATTAAATGTCAATGCTTTTCCAAGATCCTTCAATGATCCTGCAATCCATCATCTACTCAGCTTACAATTTGTTGTCACATACGAGCTCCAGTGATTGTTTCTTCCAGTTTGAGAGAGAGGGCAGCTCTCCTTATTTTGTATGCTACCTCACAATGCCTACATACTGTGTTAGGTGAAGTTAACGTGCTAAAATTTGAGCTGTTGGGCTCTTTTCCCCCATGAACATTCAAGTTAAGGGTCCATGTTGTCAGTCACAGAAATTTCCCACTGTGAGAATGATTTTAAATGAACTATGCCCATTTACACCAACTGAGAATCTGTTTCAAAGGCTGCAAGAGCAATTTGTTAGTCTGAGGGCCTTACTGGCTCAACTCAGATCTTTGATAATGAAATATTAAGACCAGAAATAAAAGCCCCATAAATGTAATCCTTCATAATGATCAAAGGTGGCAGGTAGTTAAAGTAGGACAGAACATGGCATGCAGGAGACCGTAGACCTTGAGAAACACAGCTCTGTATGAAAAATTATAATCCCGGTTTCATTAGACATCATCTATGTACAGTATCTGGCCTCTGGTGTGAATTCTGAGAATTTTTCTTGAACAAAACGAGAATCTTTGATTTGGAGCCATGTTGATCAAAAGCCACACAAAAATAGTTTGGCATTTTACTTGGGAACTCTGTGTACAACTTCTATACTTAGAATTAATTTTTTTCTGATGGGCTTTCCATAATATCTTTCTGCAGAATTTACACTTGCATTTAAAATCCTTGGCCTGCACAATTAAAAAAAAAAAAATCTTAAAAATCCCCAGACTGAAGCAGTATTGCTCTGCTGAATTTCAGCTGAACTCCACACTCTCAGGAAGGTATCAATTTTAGCAGGTATTAGGAGTTCTAAAATATAAACCAGTCACTTGTTCATCTCAGTAGCTAATGTACTTATTTGCTACTGCTACATTAATTTGAACAGTAGGAGAATGCTAAAATATCCAAGTGATACAAGACTATTTTTTCTAAACAATATTTAAGTAAATTCAGCTTCAAACACTGGTCTCTGGGAGGGCTCAAAGGATTAAGTCATGAAAAGAACTGGAATAGCTGCAAGGAAGATGAATTAAGATCTCAAGAGGAAATGGAAAACCAAATCTCAGGTCAGGATAACTTTTTTTGTAAACGGTTATGCATTACTGCTGATGTTAAAATGAATGTTTTAAAATGAAAACTACTCAAACCCCCAAACTGTTTAACATTTATATTTTCATGCATGTTTTTAGTGCAATTTTAAATATCTTTCAGGCTCTCTAAACTTTTGGTGGAATCTGGGATATTCTGCAGAATTCCAGTGTTTCCTACATAATTCCAATGGCCTTTGAATTTAACCTGGAAAGCATGTCTTTGCAATTCATTCTGGAACAAAGGTTCCACCTTAATAGTATGCACAATTGTGCAACAGCATTTAATTTTCACTTATGGGGCTGGCCATCAGATACTAGATGTTCCCCCTCCCACATCATTCATTTGCCACATCATAGGAGTATTAACAACTTGCATCTAAACCCCTTTCCAAAAGCAGTATGGAAGAGAAAAATTGTTTTCAAGGTGAACTATTAACAGATCCCTCCATTTGTCTACTATTTAGTAAGGATTTGTTCTTTTCTTTGGTCAGTCATTTTATATTGTCTTTTAAAAAGTTGCCCTATCTAAAACATCCATTATTGCAGCATGAATCAGAGTGGCAGTGACAAAGCAGCAGATTTTAACTATATGTTATTATACTTGCAACGTGTCCTGCTTGATTTAAGAAACTTAAAGGGCATACCCAGAATACTTGAAATATTTCTTAGTTCACAGTCTGACTTCCTTACTCACATTGTGTAGGGTAAAGCCATGAAATAACAAATAGTGTCACAGAGGAACAGGACAATTTCATGACAACTAATTTGTCATGGCTAATGTGGCCACAATTTTTCTTGTGAAACCTTTCCCCACAGGACATTCTGTGAAATAATGTGTGATTAGAACACCTTTTTTGGTTCTAATTTCATGGCGGCGTTATTTTTTTCTGGCTTTACATTTATTCACTAGTACTAAATGATTTTAAGATTGAGGAGTCTACACTGAGTTGCTACAAAATCTGAAATATCACATAGTTTATTCCCAAAAAAACTTGATTCTTAAAGATATGTTAGAGAAAAGATAGAGTCCTTTAATCAAACTTATTTTATAGGAAGCTGCAATATATCAGCAGCTCAGTCTCCTTGTATTTGACCTGCAAAAGATTATAAACCCAGGGACTTTTATTTGATGATGAGCAGCAATCAACTTTATGTCAGATACATAGCTGGGTATGCAAAAGCATCCAAAAAGGGGTAAAAATTACCAAATCATCATCATTATCAAACTTATCTTGCACTATACAACCATAGTGGATTATGTATTAGAATGATAGTGCTGAGAATGACAACAGTTATAGTATATGGAATACACAAACAGGACATGAATCTAAAGAAATTACTCTGAGAATCTTCACTGGATGCATGGGCAAAGGGATAAATGATTACTAACTTTCATATCTAGTATGTCCACAACTGTCCCCTTTTTCTAGTTTTCATTATATATTAAATTATGTGGCTTAAACTCATTTCTATGGAATTGCTGAAAAGCTGATCTTCATTTATGAGGTGAACTGTTAAACACAAGTTACTGCTGTCTGTATTGTTATCTTGGATTTGACTTGCTTTATTGAATATTTCTGTGAAAAATGGGCAACTTCACAGGGCTGTTATGACTAATACACTAGATACTAATCATTTTTTCTTTTTTTTTTTTCATTAAAGAACAAACCTAATGCACAAGAAATATGCTGCAGAATTTTTTGTATTATGCTGCTAAAAAAAACCAAGCAACAACATTTGCAAAGCTGGCATTTAACCAAATATTAACCTGTTTTGTCAGATAAAATAGGGATGCAAAAAAATTAAAGGCAAAGACAGAGGTACATATGAACTTACATGCTTTTGGGTTACCTTATATCAGCCACAGCTGATACCACTGCTATCAGTCACTGGCAAAAGATATTTTTATCCTTTAAATTAAGGATATCTATTTTATTCGTTGCAAAATCTAATATACAGGAAACTTTTAGATATGCAACTTCAATTTTGGAAAGGGATTTTTTTAGTTGCTGTAAAGCCAAGCAGTTTGATAAGCATTCATTAAAATGTAGTAGGATATTCTTTTAAACAAACCCTGGCATTTAGGTCAGGTTTCTCACACACATTAAAATTAAACCCCAGCTAGAAAAGAAAGAAAACACAAAGGGAGAAAAGAGGGAGAGAAAGGAAAAAGATGGGTATGAGAGGACAAACCAATCAGATTCGGTGTTACCAGCCAGTGGAAGTTTTAAAAAAACAGATCACCGAGTGAAATCGTACATTTACTCGGAGAGAGCATCCTTTGACATTGCCTTCTAGGTGATCTCTGAGCTCCTCCAGCTTTCTATGGAGCTACATGTAAACATCAGAAAATGAATTGAAAAAGCAACCTATTCTCTTATCACCTCTTTTTTTCTTTTTGTTGTTGGTTTGTTGGGTTTTTTAAAATATATCATAGCGTAACACATTTCTCACTGCCTCTGGCAAAACATTTCAGGACAGCAAAGTGCTGTGAGCAACACAGACACCCAAGCTCAGGAAACTTGGAATCTGGAAACAAGATACTTTTGCTTGATTAATATGGCCCTTTTTTCAGTACAGGAAAAAACCTGAAAAATCAAGGAACAGATCATTGTAAAGCTACTGAATCTCTGTTACATGGTTCATTTATTTACTTATTTGCTTGATTACTGGTAAGGCTATGTTCTAGAATTTATTTCCATAAAAAATAACTTATTAGAGGTAAATTTTCATGTTTGGGAACCTCAGTTAGGATTTCCCATTTTCTATAAGTATATTAATGTAAGATTTTGTGTCTAAATATATATTTTGGGTTGTGAAATTAAACCCTGGGCAATCAGATACAGAAATAATAATCCTAAATAAGGTCTCAGTGGGTTTTCATAAAAATAACAGGAGAATCCCACCACCTAAATAGCTCCATCTTCTGCATACATAGATGCATTACAAATCTAGAATTGTATGTGATGACACATTAAAATCCATTGGTCACAGTAATTACATACATAATCTTCAAAACCAGCATAGAAACTGTGGCCGTCTTGCGTTTTCCTCCATGTGAATTCAGTGGTCCTGAACATCTCCCACTGAAACAGTGCCTCATTCAAGTCCAGTGCTATTCTCCTCTACACTGTAACTAAAACCTCTTCCCAAAACACAAGGTGAAAAGATAAAGCCTCACAGACAGTGAGGAATGCTACAGATGCCTCTAGCTGTAACTTGTATAAACAAACAGCAACTGGCTTCTTTTTCTATGCTGAGATCAATTTAATGGTGGCATCACTGGAAAGAGGTGCATAATTAATCCTTCCCCTCCCCTTCTTTATGCTCAGTGAAGTAACATTTTCACAAAGAGCAGCTGTACAGCAGTGTTAGAGAACAGAGGGGATGGCTTGTCCTGGAACAAAGGCAATATGCACATACAAAACCAAAAGAAAAGATCAAAAACCAAGAAGGCAGGAAAGGCAAGGAGAATGCAGAAGAAAAATTAAATAATTAGCGCTTCAGAAAGTTCTAAAAGGAAGTAAAGTGGAAAAAGGGTGAAAAATTGGATAGTTGAAAAAAGGCAACTGTTGAGATGGAACCTTAACAGAATGGCTTGGACTGCATATGATCAGCATCTTCGTATAGATTACATTCTGTGTTCTAAAACATTTATTAGGGTGTAACACTATGCATGGTGGGTACTGATTTAGATATCTGCCTGTTCCGTTAAGTGCTCTAAATATTTGAGTACATTTGTACAAACATTTAAAAAGGCAGAAGGGACTAATTATTAGCAAAGAGTGGCTCCATTCTTATTAGCCTCACATAAATCTCTCTCTCATTTCCTCTGTATTTACTATGATATTTTTTCCAATTTAAAGGCTAGATATACATGAAATATTCAACTCTCTTCTAATGGTCTTTTGCAGAATTAAACGCAAAACAGTGTAAGCACTATAAAAGTTTAATTATGTTTCAAGATGGGAAGCAGTAGTCTGAAGATGAGTAAGTCACTTCTCCATGTAACAGGCAGTTAAGAGACAACAAACAGCATAGATCAGAGAAGTGGTTTAATCATGATCAACAAATTACAGGCACTTCAAGAAAGTTGTTACTACCCCTTATTTGTGGTGACATTCAAAGCTAAATAAGTGGCAGCCTGCCTTCAGTAGGTTGTTCTATGTGTAGCACAGAAACAAACAAAATGTGACCCAACAGCAATAAGAATACTGAAATAAAAATGATGGGATGGTGAGAAATGGAAAAGCCCCTTCCCTCCCTCCCCTCACCTCCCCCTTCAAAAGGAAAAGTGTAGGCTATAGAAGAAAACTTGCAAAATAAAGGTTAGAAACATATTTACTTTGAGTGATCCAACTCTACTAGCAACTCCTTTGCTTTCATCCGGCCGTCTAATTTGCTACAATGGGGGAAGATGGGTAAAAAAGACAGAAGAATAAAGAAAAAGTGAACTTAAAAAAATTTCCACACAATCAGTTAGCAGTACATGCAAGACATCAATTTGACTCTCTGAGACACCTCTAGAGGACAAAGACACAGACTCTAATTTCTGGAATTAATGATGCTTTATCATGGCATTTTAAACTTGCTTTGTTGATCATTTCTATTTCAATATATTACCAATCTGGCACATATGTTGCATGCTGAATTCTCTAACATTTTTTAAAGAATACATGTTACTTATCTGATTTGGATATGAAGAATAATGAAGTCCTAAAACTCTAACTGAAGAAAAAAACACCCTATACCTTCTACAAATCAAATGATCACAGTACGCTATAACTGGGAGTATCAGGCCTGGCAAGTATCATGACTGATACCTGACAGATTGCAATACAGATTCCTATTGACCCAGGCCTAGAGATTTTAGCCACTGCTATCAAGAATCCCAGTTAAAAAATATGCTGCCCAACCAGAAAATTTTAATGCCAGACCAACATTAGATTTTTATTTTAAATATACCACATATATAACCTCTTCCCCAACATCTCCTACCTGATTACTTTTCCTTATATATATTTTTTTCCTAGATGATGCAGAGGATGGAAGAAACAAATGAGGTAGCTGATTAAAATGCTTCGTATTCTTAGAAGCATGTAAAGTAAAACATTCATTTACAGCAAAAGTTCTTTTCAGAATCGCTGAATCCAGTAAATAAACCTCTTTTACTGATAAATTAAACTTGTGTCATGTCATTTGAAGCAGAGAGGAAGAAGACAATAAAAATGACTTCAGGGATACCCTTCTAGTCTGAGTCAAGACCGAATTGAAAGGTTTTATTATCTGATGGTTGTTTCACAGTTTATGTAAAACACAGCCACACACAACTGAGGTGAACCCTTTCAAACCACATTAACTGTTTTTTCTTTAAGAAATCTCAGCAAGGAAGCCAAAGACTGAATGAACCATGGAAATTCAACTATGCTTTATGCTCTCTGGAGCACACTAGCAAGAGCACAAGTTAGATCGCCCTGTTTTTTTTTACCTAACCCATGCAAAATGGAGAAATTCATATTCAAAACAGTCAACTGAATGTTTTTTTTTACTTGCACATGATTCACAGGGAAATAATTCAATTAATTAATATAATAACAAATTAAATATTTCATTTGATAGGATGTCCACTAGCAAAATACTTTGGAAACATTTACGTAAATTGTTGTTTTCCTTCCCTGGCCTTATGGCATTAAAATAGTATCCATTTTGAACTCTGAAGTGAAACATCCACATTGTTATTGTCATGGGTCTCCAAGAACATCTCTAAGCAATTCTAGTATACTGAACAGGAAAAAACTCATTCTCAAATAAAATATGTCTCAATTAGAAGACAGATTCAATTAAAATATATGCACTTGTAACCTAGTTGCTGTATTTTTACCAATTAAAAAAAAAATAACAAGAAAGAAACCTCAAGAGGGAAAAAAGATCCTTATTTGAAAAGAAAACAACAGGAGTTAGAGCAAAGATGATTGGCCCAGTATCCTGGTTGAGATATTGCCAATCCCAGACAATAAGACATAATCAAGTAGAGCCCCAATTCATGTTACTAATTTGAAACGTTTTTCAAAAATATTTTCTTAAAATAAAAAAGTAAGAAATAAAAAATAAATGCTGATAATCTCACAAAATGATATGGTACTAGGACATTAAGAAAAATGCTACATACCACAGAAACTTGGGGGAAAAGCTGTAAGTGACAGCAACATGCATTGCACTTCAGGGAAAAAGTTTTTCTTCTGTTACTTACCAATGTGGGTATTGTGGCTGCTCAAGTTGTGCTGAAGGTTTAGGGTTCAGTCAGAAATGAGATTGGAGATATTACAGGTGCATATAACTGATATTATTTACTCTTTTTTTCTTCAAAATATATAGAGGGATACATATGCAATGCGTACACTGCAAGCAATGAAATTATAAATGCTTGAACATATAAATTACAAGGAGATAGCCTAAGGTCAACTCTTGGTTTACATCCGTGGCACAGTTAATATACCTAATGATAACATGTTTTCTATAGGAACCTTGCAGAATACAACTTGGATGCTTCTCAAAAGATGAATCAGAGTGATATGAGTGTTGCACAAACACTACTACATCTGTTCTGGGGATCAAACAGTGTATCACTAAGAAGACAAGGGCTAGTAAGAATATTATTTTTTTTCTTCTTTTTCTCACAGCAAATGTCACAGAAAGGAATTCAGGTATAACCTTATCTCACTCTCATCAACTCCTGTATGATGTTCTAGAAGTTGACTGATAACTTTAGTATTCCAGAAAATGGCATAGATTCTATGCTCTGTTTTTCAGTAACTCAGCTAGACACAAGAACCCCATCACAGATGAGCACTTGTATCTAGAAAAGATTAGAATGAATGATGTGCAGGTAAGTGTTCTAACCAAAAGTATGTATACTTCTGTCCCCATCACACAGAAATGAGACCTTTGATTTTTTTTATTACCCATTTGTAAAATGAAAACAATACTTCCAAGCAAAACACAGGACTAATAAAAAGAACCTCAACAGAGACATTAAAAACAAACCCTTCTGTCTCAGATTTTACAATTTTTTTTTTTTTATATACCACAACACAAGCTAAATAAGAGGATTAAAGGCAGGAACAACACTAAGTAGTTATTGGCAAAACATTACCTGAAAGACATGAGGGGTTTGGAACATTCTGAAGAAGAATGAAGATACTCAGTGTAATGAAGGAAGAAAGGTACTGTGTAGGGAACATTCTAGGAAACCAGCAGGATATAATGCACTGACATTCAAAATAAATGCATTATATTTACATCTTTTTCTTATTCACAAGGGAATAACAGTAGGAGTTAATAGCTAAAGATTACCTACAGGTGTCCCTGTCCTGATATCTGAAGAACAAGGTGGAGTTACAGTGGGAGTAGAATGAGATAAGAAGACAGTGGAGTAACACTTAAGGAGCAGGGAAACCAGAACCAAACAGTGAGCAAAGAGGAGTGCTCAAATATGCTTAATGGACTTGGCAGAAGATAAGTGAAAGACCTAGGTACCAAAGAACAGACAATGTTTTCTAAGCAGAAGTCTCACATATGGCTTCATTATTATTCCTCTACCTTCTAATAGAGCCCATAAGAAATGTACCTGTTTATCTTCATCCCTGATTTTAGTCTAGAAAAAAAAATTTAAAAGACCTAACCTTAAATATATATAAACCAGCAGTTACACTCATCATAAAGAAAGAACAGCTCTGAACAACTGGCTAATCTGAGATTCTAGTTTTAGTTGGATTTAAAGGAAGAGTTCCATGACAGAAGAAATAGCCTTAAATACTTAACACTATCCATCTTAGACTCCTTTCCCTTTCTGATAATATACCATGTCCCTGCTTACTGCTTCTGACAAAGAAATTGTGAGTTTGCAGGACCTAAAGCTTTCAGAAATGTGTTTTCACAGCCACATCCACCAAAAAGCCAAACCTCTGTCAGACTTTTTTCCAAAATCCTGGCTAATACATACATGACTCATAATGACAAAGCCTTTTTGATATGATTGCATTACTTAATTCTGAAACTGAATAAAGACAACACTAGTAATGGAAACTCTTTACAGCAGTGGTTTAAGAAGAGGGTAAATTCCTTACTCAATGGCCGGGGCATGTGATGTTGGAAACATGTTATATCAAAAGCAAGAGATTATACTACACGGTGTCCAAAACAAGTTCAGATTATCTGCTGTACATATAAGAAAAATGTAACTGTTTTCCCACTTGACCACTATGGTAGAAATCAACAATGAATGGTGAGTGAAGAAAATTAATATTAATATTACTTGTGGAACATTACATCATTGGGTTTGCAAATGACTGTTTTTGCATTTGTCATATGTGTTATCCCACATATCCCTGACAACTGGGTTGACAAACATTTTCTGTTTTCTTTGACCAAAATAGTCCCTGTTAGTTCCTAGCCATGGCTTCTTGTCATTGCACCTAGGTAAAAGTCCCCTTGTACTCCTAACCTAGTTGCCTTAGGGGATGTGAAGTTAAATGGTGTAAATATGTCTACTGAATTTTAAATCACGAAACTTGCTTGCATCATGTTTGTCAATGTGACTCCACACACCGTCAAGAAATATTTACGAAGAAATTCTTTTTTAAAGCAGTTTTTTGGATGTGAAACAGTAACATTCACAAGTCTGTACATGCTATGAGAAAAGAAGACCTCCCTTGTTTTCGCAGTTTTACTTGCCATTACCTTTCTTCCAGTTACCATTTAATCTCAAAATACAGGGCATCATGGTAAGAAATGAATAACCAGTTTTTGAAATCTAGAGCAAAACTGTGCATATGATGCTCTTACTTTGGTTCACTTCCTTCAGCAGAATTCCATGGCACACTCCTGTTTGGTTTTTTTTCCCCCAAAGGCTGTTCAACTGACCAAGGCAAAATATGTAAGAACAACAATGGGATAAACTTCTCTCCAGTCCAACATATCTTAAAGAGGTGTTCTATGATTCAGTGAAAAGGTAGGTGGATGTATAAAAACATTAAAATGATCTTAAAGATAAATGCATTGAGAAGACAAAAACATTAAAAACTTACAGAAGAGAAGCTAAATATAAATCATAATATATTCAAACAGCCCCCACACAAAGGGGCTTTGAAAGAATACAGTGTATTAACTACAGGGATATTTAGGAGCCATCAGCAATTTGTTATCAGAAGCTTGGAGATTCCTCAATTCTTCTTAGAGAAGAAGGGGGTCAAGCTGATGAAGAAAAACCATGAAAGCTATACTACACATATTATTATACCATTCTGTTCCAGAAAAATGTTCTCGAGATCTCTCACAAAAATTCTCACACAGTTTATATTAACAGAAAAACGTATCTCAAAAGTATAACCCAACTGGCAATGATTTTACATCAGCTGGCCAGGAACAAAAAAGTTTATGTATTGGCCAGATCACATAAGGGAAGTGAATCCAAAGGAGATTAAATTTTATGAAGATGGAGAATGCTTTTTCTGACCCTTAGCCATGTTTGTCAAAGTTCACAGTATACAACAAACTAGAGATAGGTGAAGGACAGTGGCATCCAGAAAAAAGGAATAAACTGTAAATATTCCATGGCTGGCAAAAAGTCATTTAATTAGTGAAGTAATTACATACTGCTTGTCAACAGATTTGATGTTGGGGACTGTGACTGCCAATATCCAAATACTATATAATAAATTACTGATGTGGCGGTATTTTCCTGATCAACAGTGGCAAATTCTGATACAGAAATCTGAACTCCACCTACATTTCTCTTCTCTAATAAGAACAATGCTCTGCATCAAGTGAGCAGTTTCTACTGCTAACAAAGAGCTCAATATATTTTTAATATTGCAGCAGATCAATTCAAGTTAAAAAATGCATTATGTATAACTTTTACGTTCATGCATGAAAAATAGACTCACACTTGAAAGTATTTTCACTTCTGCAGTTTTAGGCCAGACATACACCATTAGATGGGACTTCCTAAATAAATGGGAAGTGTTTTCAAACAAAGGGAATACAAGCTCCTATAACAAACACATACACCATCAACCAATAAACATATTCATGCCTATGAATTATACTGTAGTATGGCATAAATGTTTTTATTAGGGTGGTTGCACTTCTTGAAAATGGTAAACCTACAAAATCATAATGTACATGAATGATAATGAATGCCAATAAAACATCATTATCATACTATTACAAAATTTGTTCTCACTACCCATTTTTATTTTAAGTTTTTAATTGTTTTTTTTTTTTAAATGGTCATACTGTTCCATGTGCAGATGAAGGAATAAACACAGCACACGTGGACGAATCAGCGGTAAAAAGTAATGCAATTTTCTTGCAGTTTTGGAGTTTAGTACATTAATATCACCACTAGTTCAATGCTCTGTTAGCACATGTAATGGCAAAGACAATGTAACCATGTCCTTTATAGGAGATTTTGTAATACAGTGGTTATTTTACACCAACATGTGGCAGCCTCGTTCTTTAAAAATACCTATTTACTTCAGTGAAAATTAATGGTCAGAAATCAGATCTAAAAGCTGGTAGGTAAAATGTACAGCCAGGGTAAAACAGACTACAATAAATACAAACATTACATATTATACCACTATTCTTAGTGACTTAATATCCTAAATCTCATTTAAATGGAAGCTCTGGGCATCTAAGAGTTGGGTCCTTACTTTCACTATGCAGTTAACAAAATACACAGGCTTTATGTTGTCCAAGACTTGAAGAGATTAAAAATGAAGAGTAACAAAACTGAATGGCTATTCTTGGCAGAGGCACGCCCAGTCCAACGGGAATGGTATGGAAATTGCACAACGGGCTCCCGCGGATTGTCAAGAATGCTGGCGACCAGAAGGCTTAATCAGCCTGCACAGAGCTGTGCGCTATCAAGACCAGATTGTTCCAAGCAAACTGAATGAGAAGTTGTTCAAATAATGTATTTGAACTTCACCTTATTATATAGGGGACATGTATGCACAAACATAGGGACCAAGTTTTACAGTAGGGTTGCCAGACCCATTTTGTCTCAGAGCTTTCATTTGCACAACTCTCCTGTCACACAGCTAAAGTTCCCTAAACTCTTCTACCCACTCAAGGCTACCTTTCTCCCAGTTATTTCTGACCATAGCCCTTTCTTTTCTCACAAAGCTACTGCTGCCTCCTGCCAAGATACTTCCTACTCTTCAAACTACTCTAAGCCCTGCAGTCTCATCACTCGAGAGACACAAATACTGCTTTGCTCTATACTGGACCTCCACCACTCAACCTTCACATCCAATTTCTCCTTAATTCAATACTTTCAATCCACTCATTTCAGACCTGCTTTGAACATTTTTTCACTAGCTGCTGGTGCATTTTTTTCTCTGGCTTTCCCCACAAAAGAAAGCAGAATTTGCATGTCACACTTCTGGTAGAGCTTTTCAAAAACCCAACATCTCTAACATATATCAGAAGTCTGTCTTGAAAAGCAGAGAAGTTCACGTTTAAGGAAAAAATAAAAACATAGTAAGTCCTAGGTGAAATTTTGAGTGTTTGAATACCTTTCCCAAAGTGACAATTCACTTCTGAATGTGCTACTTTTGCCTTGTTGTCCTAAGCTGAACTGAAGTTCTAAAAGCTGCAGGGCTGTTCATATTTAAGTGTAGGACAGTGTCTTTTAAGCGTTTTCAAACACTAAGGTAGCTCCTATCAAAGATACCTTGGTGGTCATGGTGAAAGCTGTCAACAAAGTCATTTAGAAGTGACCTGATCGTAGGACAGGTGGGTTAAAAACCAAACCATCTAATTTGCTCTCTTTCACCACTTTTAGCTGCAAAAATAAGGGAGAGATGTTTGCATTTCAGCTCAGTGCAACAAGCAAGATTCTGTCTCTGAAACAGATGGGCCAGCGGGTCTTTAAAGGGAAGAGAAAACCTCTTTGAGGGCAAGTGCATTTAAGGGTTGTTCTTAAATTTTTGTAATATCCTGTACTTTAACCTCTTGAGTAGGCAGGGCTCTGTTTAGAAAACTCTGTAAAGCTTCTTGCCACATGTATTTCCTCACATCTACACATCCTGAAGAGTTCAACGGTGAAAGTGAAGCAAGGATACTGGGAAAGGGTGTGTCCATTAAAGCCATAGGAAACATGATTAAAGCAGTGAGACAACAATCTCAGAAGATGAAGATAACGTGGAAAGATCTGGGATTCAATTCACTTTGCAGAAGCTTAAACCAGTATGACCTTTTCATGGCCAGATACTAACAGTAACCTGGGAAGTGACCAAGGCCAATCTTTGTTTACACTGACGGTGCTGTTGAATAAAATCATTGTCCAAGGAGGCTGCCTGGGAACTTCGTAAAGCAAACAACGTGTTGCAAAGAACTGCCATGCCAACAGATAGAACGCCTTACTCAAAGGCACTCCTCACACTTTGAAAAACCTTTTTTTAAAATAAAAAAAGCAGTCCTAATAAATAAACTGTGATGAATGGTGCAAATCTGAAAGAGATTACCAACAGCTGGTTTTAAATTTTGCCAAACTTGTTACTATTTCTTATGGGATGATTTCCATAAATCTATTGTAGGGTGTTCAAGTGGAAGGCCCAGTTTCCAACACAGTCATTGGAGAGAAATATATCCCAAATGTAAGTCCTTTGAATTTCTCACCTTAAGGATAACTACTTGTCATAGACTTTTCCTGTAAATACAGTCACCACTATTGCTGGTTTAAATAAAAAGCTCTTTACTGAAATATATGCAGGTTTCAGTAAATGTAAATATAAATAAATGCCTATAGAAATTCTTGTTCAAGAATATGCAATGCTACTGTGAAAGTGATCAGAAACAGATAAATAACCACTTCCTTTCAAACAAGCAAATATACTGTTGAAGCCTAATTGAATAAACCAAATTCTACCCTATTCATAAATGTCCCTTTTAAAAAGATAACATGTATTTTGCTTTTTAAAATGAAACTAAATTGGTGATCAAAATAGGGGCAATTCATTTCAGACATTAAAGATAAATTTTGAGTGTAATAAATAAGGGGATTCTCTTCAATTGTTGTCATTACTGTTAATCATCTGAACATACTCCAACACCTAATACTGAGGCATCTGTGAATGGCATAATATCTTCATGGGCACACAATTTTGATCTCACATTTTAACATGTCATAAGAATTTTGTTATACTTTGTGCTGCTATAGTTTTTTGATTTTACAAAGGCAGAAATACAGAAAAAAAATTACTATTCTCTTACACAGTGTCTTTTAAGGAACAAAAAAACCTCTTTAAACTGATTGCTGATGTTCAAACCGGGACTATTCCCTGGAGCACTACAGTGCCTTCTCCCTTCTCCTGTTGCACGCTGAAAGTTAAAACAGGGAGAACAACCTATGATCAATATTTTACTAAGCAAAAAGTGGCACAGCTAAATAAGAATTTTCTCAAACACTGACAATGCACTTAGCACATGCTAAATTCTCCATGCAGATTCAGAATACTGAGCTGAATAAGCATTGACCTAAACCTTATATGAAGTACAAAATAAAGGACTTCAAACATACACTGTGAGAAAGGAGGTAGTTAAAGGTCTAAGGAGACAGAGAAGTTGAATTCAACAGGATGAACTCTATTCAAAAGCAGAATGGCTGTTTATGAGAAGGCTGGGCAAAAGATTATGACAACTGTTCTTTTTATTTCTAAAACCCATGACTTTTTCCATTACCATTGTTCTCTCATTTCCTAGTACTGTTTGTTGACGCTTAGTGATTACAATAATGTTTTCCAACCTTTTTGGATAAATTTGCTATAGGGCTTACCTCACCTCATTGCTTAAATGACTACTGTGCATTTGAGGTGTGCTAAACTGTCATTTATTGCACTTTGAATACATAGAGTGGAACCACACCAAAAGAGCAAGTAAAGCAGCACTGACATAGTACACACATATTCCCTCTGGTATGATAGCACAGTACCTAGGCTTAGCTGTGATAAAAGATTATGCGTACACACATCTGCACAGATTTATTTTTTTTAAAAAACCAATAATCCTGAGGAATAGAGAGGCACAGAATGAGGATTATACACATCAACAGGTATAAGCGAGAGCATTAGTGTACATACTGAGTAGGGTGAATGTTCTCCTTTCCCAGCCAGGAAACAATGCATGGGAACTTGGCAGAAGAATGCTGAAGAGATAGCATCTTGTACTTTTTTTTCTAAGCCTTCTGGGGAATACTTGCTAAAAATAGATACAGTTCAAAAATTTGGGTAATCAATATGATGTAAGAATCTACTTAACGAATGAAACTCTCAAATTCCGATTGCGATTGCTAAGTCCTAAAAGAAAATCTCATGTCTTTTTTTGAAAGACAAATAGATGAATGACTATATTAATATCTGACACATTGCTGTCATGACCTGTAAATGCAAGGGTAACAGGAGTCTGAGAACTAGATTTTTGGAAACGAGATAGCCTATCTGCTTGGGCAAAAAAGATACCAGAAACAGGACCTTGATATAAAAGAGTTACTAGAAAAAATTCTCAAAATTGAGATAAGGTCTATGTTTCCTATGTCTTGTAGAAGATATCTTGTAAGCTCCAGGCAAAACCAGGAGATGACACAAATATTCTACAGTAAATGGTCTATATAAGCCTCACATTCAGACTCAATCTTGTTTTTAGATAAACAACTAGCTTTCTAGATAGTTATTTTTGTTATCATATCAGATTAAGAATGACTTCACAGTTTTATACTATAATGAAACTGCCTAATTGTTTGACTACATAAAGACAGATTTGCTCTCAAATGAGAAGTGTTTCTAATATGGATGTAATAAATCCAAAGTGAACAGGTACTCAATTCAAATAAGACTGATCTTGAAAAATATACTTTTCTGTATCAACATTAACAGTTTTATCTACCAAGGGAGACAAATGACATCTTTCATCAGCCTTTTGCAAAAGTACCATTCTAACTGAAGATACTTTGACAGCCAGCCAAAATAAATTCTTGAAATACTTTGACTCTGTTTTCTTGAGTGGACAAGAACAAAAAGAATTTCCAAGAAGGCTACTAGGTCTAGACAGAGAGCCTGGCAGACATGAAAATAAAAGATACTACTTTCCCTAAGCAAGAAACAGTTAAGTGCAAAATTTAGTTAAATGAATTCAGAACAAGGAATAAAAGATTTCTTAAACATACAAACAGAAAATATAAATTTTATAATTTGAGTTTGGGAAGATATCAGTGGTAAACTAAGTAATGAAAAATGATACCTTGCCTGAATTTTGATTAGAGATGATAATACACGATATGGGAACAAAGGCATAGTGATCAATGAGAATTACTATAAAGCCATATTACTTTTGATGAGGCAGCTGCTCTTATAAATAGATGAAATGTAGGACAGGAACATGTAGAAGTAAAAAATAAAATTGTTGGGATGGCAAGGAAATTGCTATTAGAAGGTAAAAATATATTTTGCTGAAAGAGGAACAGGTGGAAGAGAAGTTAGGAACATAGCTTGCAAATGAGTGATGTAGAAACTGACCTCATCTAGCATTTTCAATAATGATTTTGACACAAAAGTTAGGAGTGCGCTCAGACAAATATTGAAGGCATCATCATTACAGAATACTGAAGTGGTCTCATCAGCAGGTATTTGATAACATTGAAGACTGCCGTAAACGAAATGGAGTCAAATTTAACACAAAGTTCTGAAGTAAAAAGCATCTTTGCTACATGGGCAAGGACTTAACAGTTGGAGAAATGACAGAGATTATAAATCCACTGTACAAAAGACCAGCAAAATCTCATATAAGCAGATACACAGTTTTGATCACAAAAAAGAAGGTGAAATCTACAACAAATTCAGGAAAAGACTTTTGAAAGAGTCTTTTTTGAATGGAGGAAAACGAAGGAGTTTGACTTAATAAAAATGAAAGTTTCTATGCACCTCTTTTATAAGTCTATCTGAGGAACAAATACATGATCAAGAAAAGATTGGCTTATTTAAGTTAAAAGGCCAACAGTGGCACAAAGGCCACTGAGCACAGAGTGACCAATGAGATAGCAAGGTTCTAAAACTACGCTGGAGACAGTTGTGCAGAGGGGAAAACTATTTTTAGTTTGCCAGTCTTAGATCGTATTACATATTACAACATTAAACAGTATCAATATTGCCCAAAATAGGAGATAAGATTCATAAAAGCAGGAAGTGCCATTTACTTTTAACTTCTTTGTTTCCTAAAAACCTTTTCAAAGGTGAAAATGGACTTCAGGGACTACTTTTACCCTCGCTGAAGGACCGACAACGTGAAGGCAATTCCATATGTACATCATCCACTGGAAAAGCCATGTCTGTGCTTTAGATTCTTGCTTCTCTCTCACATCTCGTATCAGGTAGGTGCTACCTACTTCTGTGATGGAACCAGTGAACTTTTACTGCAGATGATACATTAACCACGGGAACATGCATGCCTTGAAAGAGCCTTCCTGGTCTAAATTTCAGTTTTAGCTCCTGTGAACACATAACTGCTTGCTGCTACTAAACTACCACTACTCTTTACAGCACTTTGGGGTGCACGTACACAGGAAAGAGAGTATCTGTGGAAGCATGACATGATATCAAGACATGACAGGCAAGTAACTTGCTTCAATAGCAAGCTAATATAGGCTTCTGCATAAGAATACTTCTTGAATAACTAACAGAATATTAAGAGTGGTAGAGGAAAAATGGAAATGTATGGATATGGAAGCACCAGAAAGCATAGCAGAAGGGATGTAAGAAAAATGTGTTGACTGCATACAGATTAGTAGTTCATTTAGTTCACAGCACTTCATGCAGCTTCTGGGGATACCCAATCAATAAAACAACACAATCTAAAATGATTTACAGACCAAAACAAAGAGTTGAGCCACTGAGAGATGATGTTGTAATGATAAAAAGCAAGTTTAGAAAAGGACAACACAGGACAGCGAGCAAATCTTATATATTCAAGAGGTGGAACCGGATGGAGAGACAAGTATCCCCTTAACTGTTATCTCCTGAAGAGTATAAAAAGCACATCCAGCACTGACTTAATGGATACCAGTGTAAGAATAAACCTAGAGAAGTTGGGGAGGACTTGATAGCTGGGTGACCCACATCATATACTTCATTTCAGGCAATCCTGACCAGACCAGGTGGGTATGCATGTATGGACGGCTTAATGCTGGACAGACTACTGAATGCATGTATCTTTGTGCTCTTGAGTATGCACAGATGAACGTATAGCTGAAATCCTTTCTGTTTTAAAGTAACACCACCTACTTCTCCTATAAGATCTGGCATTGAACTCTGCTACACTGTCACTAAATTATTTACTATAATAAAAAAGAAACAACTAGAAGAAAGAGAATTGTAGCTTATCCTTGTAGGAACATTTTTGAAATTTCTGATGCTTTTATCAAAAAAAAGAACACAGCAAGTAAGTGACGTGGATTATTTATGTCAATAGTGAAGGAACAGAAGCAAGCATGCCCATACCTGAGCTGTTGATTAAAATCGGGTTACTGTATGAATGTCTGAAATTACAGATTAGTGGGAACTGAGATACTAAAAAAGAAGAGGTGGAAAATCAAATTGCTACAGATAGAATGTATGGTTATATGAAAATTCAGCACACAGATGCATAGTTCTACTCTTGAAACCATATTTCATAAAGAAACAAAAATAAATCAATTGGCACAGGTAATAAGAATATCCCCAAGGAAAAGAGGAGGAATGGAGATGGGAAGTCAATATTGCTCCAGGAGGCCAACTCCAGCAAGACATCAAAATGATCACCAGGCACCAACAGACTCAACAAGCATTTGTGACAAGACCAGAACTAGATATATTTAAAATGGAGCTAGCAAATATTTTCTGTAGAGGTGCATTCATAGTAATTTCTAAGTGAAGAAACTGGATGAAAGACAGATGTAACTACATTGTTGCCTGGAGAAAAACACAAACCAAAGCCAAATACCCTAATCTTGTGATACATCAGAATTCAAACCAGAGATTTATTTTGGATAGGAACTGAAAAGAAAACTAATGCAAGAAGGATGCACATCTTTTCCTCTTCTTAAAGTAATGCTGAACTAAAGTTATCAGAATTTGAAAAAAAACACATGGAATTTGAAGGAAGCATAGCAATAAACAAAAACTCTTGTTCCCAAAGCTAATTCTAGAAGAACATTACAAGGAGGAACTGACAAGATGATACACCATTAGCATACACAGATCAGAACTCGTGCAATGCATGTGTGAGTCAGGATGTCTGTACTGAAAGATTATTCTCTTCTGGAGGGATACACATGCGGAATCGGTACAATTTGAAAGAGTATTTATTTTCAGGGAAAGACTGAGAAGCTTCTTTCTGACGTGTTTGAAAGTTTCACTGGACTCAGGAAAAGAATGGAATTCTGTATCTGAATAAAATACTAACTGGTTACTAAGTAAGAGCAATGTAGGAAAATTTTGCACATTAGAGATTCTTCATATGATTCAGTATAGCACAGGTCTGAAACACAGCTGATTCTATGAATTCAAGAATTGTTCTGGCTGCCAATTTCCAATGACTCTAATAGCATTCTTTAGCGCTGCTATAAACAGTTCTTGGGCATGAGACAAGAAAGGGAACTGAATTTTGCCACTGCTATACTATTTAATACAGACTGGTTACCAGTGAATATGGTACTACTTGAAAAACAGATATGCAACAAATAAAATGACATCAAAAAAGTACCTCTACTGAAATTCAGTATTCAATTTAAACTTGATAACACAAGTTTTTATTCTAACTTTCCATAGACTTGTTGACGGGTCTATTTTGGTACTAACAAAAAACCCCAGAACTCTACCCCCATATTTTTCAACCTTTCTACAAAATGAAACTTCCATTTTCTTTTATTATTTATGTTGTCTTTGGGGTTTTTTGATATCCAAAGCATAACAAGCTGCTGCTTTCTTAGTTGCAATATCTCACTTTTGAAGCTGTGGCATTTAGTGCTTTAACTAACGATCAGGGTTTTTAACCAAAATGTAAACTAAAAGTAAGACTTGTTAGAACTCAATCATCCACATATTTTGTGAGGACAACACACTTTCAACAGTGAGGAAATAAGGCAATGGTTATATGGAAAATATTCTAGTCTCTTATTTAGCAATTGATTTGAAAGCCACTGCTGCACCATACTGAGGAGAACCTGGGAGGATAAAGTAGACTGAGATGCATTAATAAGCACAATTTTCATCTTAAGGCAAATCTAGTTTTCTACTCCAATATATATTCTCTCAACATCTCTTTTCACTAATTATAATTTTCTGTAATCTTGGAATGTGCACTCAAAAAAATTAAGAGGAAATAAAACCCAGAAATAATCAAGAAAACATTGGAATTTTTAGCAGGCTCAAATATCTAACCAAGCCCTTGTGTCTATAAAGAGCTACATGTTTTACAAGAAAAAGCAAGAAAACCTTGTAGTGCTTGGAGTGTGATTTCACCTTCCTATATCATCCAAACAATTCAAAACATCCATTCCACTTTGCCATGCTCCTCAACCATATCGCAGCTAAATAGCTCTGCCAAAGCACTTGCTACTCACTCAAGCAAGTTCCTAGGTAGAAAAAACTATAGCATATGCAAAATTAATAAATAGAAAAAAACTTGGGAATTTAGTATATGTGTACAAACTTTAAAATATATTCACGTACTCGCCATATTGTTTCACCTTGAGGACCACTTTAAGAAGAAATAGTGGGAATCAAGATAAAAATGATGAAATTTAACACACTCAATATATGCAAAATATCTACCCTATGAATAAAACTACAGCTTTACAAATCATCTCCTGAACAGCATCTTATTATTAACTAAGAATTTCTGATAAGCAACCTGATCTTTCTACTACTGAAAAATCTGTAACAATAATTGATACAAAAGCATCTTTCCAACTCTACCTGCTCATGTCACTACTTCACACAGTAGAAGTCACAACACTAAACTGAAAACATATATCATAATTAGTTTTAGTATTAATTTGTAACTCGTTTGATTGTGTGGAAAACTTGCATCAATGTGCACATTCAACATTAAAGCTATGGTTCATGACAGAGGTGTTCAAAGCATCATTTTCACTGGTAGTATGAAGGATGATTGAGATAATAAAATATTCTTTGCCACAAATAATTCTCATCAGCTTTTTATTTTTTAAAATGTATTTTTGTAGGCTTTTTAATTTCAGAAATTCTCTACAACTGAAACATTAATATAAATTACAAGTATACTTTTTATATTAGGTCTTTAGGTGAATGTCAACTTAAGAATTATAAAGATAACAGTCCTTAATAGGAGACACCTATAGAAAGTTACAAAAAGTGGTGAACTAGCAGAATTAAATGTACTATGCCACAAGGAAGGTGTGGATGGAGCAGTGGATAGATGAAATGACCATTTTGCTAGAATCTAAAAAAGTAGCCTTGTTTGCTCATTTTAGCTGTAAGACAGCGCCTATATACTTTTCTTATGTAGGAACTAAAAGCTATCTATCAGAACTACAAATATGTAAGGATGTGACTTAACCACTGAGGGTTTCGTCTGACTCAGGGTAACTAAAAATTGGATAGCTAGGGAAGGGACAGGTAATCAGCAAGTAAACTAGAGGGAGAGTTTTTCTTAAGCGGAATATAAAGAGTCAGGAATGAAGTAGCAAGGTGGAAAAAGAAAGGAAAGCTCTCATCTTAAAAGTACTATAACAAGTTCCCTGGGATCCTTCATGATCAAAGATAACACTGAAAGAAACGGCACATTGAAGTGAAAGAACTGAACATCAGTGAGACTGATGATCTTGCAAAGTGAAATACTTTGAACACCTCTTGTCACTGAAATGTATTCCTGGTGATAATTTAAAACCTGTCCTTGGTCTTCTATATCTGCTTCATTTGACTTTGACAACACAACACTGCCAAAAGTTAAATATTGATTACGTCATTTATGTATGGGAGAAGTGAAGACTTCAACTTGAAAGCTGTAATTTTCTTTTATACTAATATCATCTCCCTAATAGTAGAACAAAATTAGAAGTTTGAAGGAATGACTCAGTCATTTGCTCTGGATATATTCTTTTAAGTTATATATCTAAAGTTTCATACAATAAATTTAACAAAAGCCCCAAGAGTCAACATTAATGCACAGATAAAAACATTTCTCCATATTTGTAAAAGATATTTTACACTAGCTAATGAATTGCTTTTGTATCTGAAAAGGACATTGCATTTAACTTCACGAAAATGTCGAGCACAAGCATTCACAAAAATACAGTAAGATCTCAGAATCTGAGCAGCTACTGGAAATGTACAAGAAAAACTTGCAAGCCACACTGTGTCATCCTAAACTTTTGTCATGTGAGTATTCAGAAAATTCATCCAACCTTGTTGAGAAAGCAGTAAAACTTTAAATGACCAAAACTGTACCACAGAAGATAAAAATATCTGTTGCAATCACTATCAACTTTATGGTTGAATGACTGAAAAAGGGAGGACTGTTAGTGCAGTTTTCCCCGGTGTAGAACTTAGATGGCCTCTATATCTGAATCCACCTACTATAAATATGGTTTAAATGCTCTTTGAGCTGCAGTGGATTCTGCTTGAAACTCAAATGCAATTTAAAGAACAAGGAAGATGTTCTACGGAGATTTCTTAAAAGCTAACAAAAGTAAGTTTGCTTAGTTTTGAGGATGTGTCAAACGACAGACAGAGTAGTCCCAAAGGAAATTTGTCTTGAGGAGTTCTGACCTCCCAAGAGGCTACAGTGAAAAATATAATTACTACTTTTATCAGGAAGTTAAACTTTTGAGGACTGACTGAGATATAAAGGTTCAAAGTCAGTACTCATAACTTATGACTTTGTCAGAAACAAAGATTTTCAGAAAACATGGAAGATAAAGTGTAAACAGTAAAGCAAATTTAGAATTAAATGTTGTATTTTGTCTACATGATCTGTGTCCATATATATAAGCAACATCAGGTTTTCCAAAATATAATTATGTAAAGACTTCTCCTAACAGATCAGTCAGGAGTATTAGAAATGAACTGTGCTATACCTCCTCTCCAATACCCCCATGCATTAGTAACCTGCTACTTACATTCATTCAACAGAGGTGCTCCCATCATTGCAGAAGCTTGATTTTTTTACTGAGACACACACACAACTTTTTGCTATTCAGCAAATTCAGTAAGAGAGATATAAGATTTTATGTACATTTAGGACAAAAAATGACAACAAGAAAATGGTATAACAAAGTTGGAGTATGTAGTTGACAAAGAAATACAGTGTCACTAGCTCTACAGCTAGACCACTATGCCAAACAATACCTATAATCAAAGAAAACTAAATTGATTTTTTTTCTGAAACTTCTTCTCCTTTAATTTCATATATATGTGTTTTGGAGCCCTGAAGTAAGTTCCTAAACCAGCGAATGAGAATATTGAAAAGATACACACTTGCAGATTATAGAAGGAAAAAACCCACCCTGGATTATCAACTG
Organism: Athene cunicularia; assembly: GCF_003259725.1. Taxonomy (NCBI): domain Eukaryota; kingdom Metazoa; phylum Chordata; class Aves; order Strigiformes; family Strigidae; genus Athene; species Athene cunicularia. Next base: position 35,963,307 of record NW_020799101.1, on the reverse strand, counting down.
GATGCTGAAGTACAACTTATCTTTGTTCTGTGTGGATCAAGAAGTCCAATGTAAATGTAATTCATATTGCATTATTAGAAAGCCAGGATCCAGAAGGAGAAACACAAGAAGTTAAGACATTAAGACATACTGACAGTCTTGAAGAGTATGAATGAACCATATTTCTTGACAAATTCAGATGATGTTTGAAAACTTTAGGGTACTGAAAAGGACTGAACAAAAATGTAATGAGCATTTTGTTGTTGAGGTGGGTTTTTTTTTTAAAGTAATGAGTAAAATGAACCAAGAGCTCTCTATGTGGCAAAGAAGCTTACACTTTTGTGCAAAATCCAACCTCTAGGTAATAGGAACAAATGAGATCACTCTTCAAGTTTATTTTCCAATTGGGCTTTCCTAGATCTTTCCCTATACCAGTTTGTACCAGCCACTTTCAAAAGACATCACAGAAAAGCTAGACTAGCTACATGTTGCATGGCAATTCCTGTTATAAAACTGGTGTGGCCTCACACATTTTGAACAAAACCTGATTTTGCAGTAATACATGAAAAACAGGGCTTAACATGAAATACCGAAGCATGATCCAATTATGCTAAGAGCTCATCTTAACTAATTTCCCAAAAAAGAGTTTCAGATTTTTAATCTGTTACAAAGTTCTTGTAATTTCCTTCTGTAATCTCTGAATCTTTGAAGACAGTCTAGAGGAGTGCATTCTGCTTCACAACAGATAAGCTTTACTCCTTCCCATTGTGACAGCCTTGCTGAAAATATATACACTTCATCTAGAGCTATTTCTTAGCAGTGCTGTCCCTTTTTTATGCCTGTTACTGGTCTCCTCTGGAGACTTTTATTTTGTCAACAGCCATAAAACTCAGTGCAGTTTGTTTTGTATTCTGCTCTTCTGCTCTAACTGGTCTAAGCTATAAGCTCTGAGTTTTTATTTTTAAGGCATCAGAAAAGTGACAATTTTTTAGTTATATATGAAGGAGCTGTTTGCAGATAGAACATCTTCTTAAGAAAAGCAGACTATATAATGAAGTTCAAGTATGCTGTTCATCAGAATAATTTTGATTCTAATACAGTGAAGGTGAGTACTGCATAAAATAATCCAATAGGCTAAACAAAACATTTCTATGGGTGGTTGCCAATAAATCTTGTTTGCTGACAGAAAAGAATGAGACAGCAGGAAAGAAGAACTAGCAGATGCTGGCAATCATTTTAGCAAGCAGAATAATCTTCAAGGATCATGAATTAGATGAGGAAGAATGTTATTGTTTGACATCTGCTACAGGTCTATTAGTATGTCAGCATCTGGTACCACAGAAAGATCTTAGTGAAGTGAACACACAAAGCAAATTCAGAGTCTTCTGCTGAAAGGAATCCTGCACAAGGTGAACATACAGGCCTTGGCACTGATCAATTCACTTAGTTTTTGATGTATGCTATTTAAAGTTGGATAAAAAGAGCACATAATAGAGTTCACCTCAATGATTAAATAGTATAGCGTAATCAGTAAGAACTGAATAATAATCCCACAAGGTTGGCATTAAAACTTTCTATTCAATTTAGGCTGGTTTTTGTTTCCAAATGTCAGGCAGCAAATATCTAAGTTTGAGCAAAACCAGTTGGTTTGAAAGTGTCTTAAACTGAACAATAACTAAGTGGGGCACAGAACTGCCCCAGCCCAGGCTAGAAATTTGCACATACATTTTCTTGACAAAATAGTACTTGCTTAATGTTGTTACTCAGTGACAGGATTATCTATGTTCCTGGGGATATTAAAGACATTCAAGGTGTTAACAATTTCATATTCACGATTGATATTGCAAGAGATAACATGAATCTTCAGTAACCATAATGTGTTGGTGGACCCACATACTAAATTGTGCAACAGTACACATGATATGAACTATACTGTCCTGCATTTATCTATTACTTAGAATGATACAACCCTTGCATGCGAACCAACCTTGTTCAGCAGAGGCAATACATTAATCCAATAGAGTATATGTCTGAGCATGGAGCTTGCAAGGCATAAATGTGCTTACTTTTGGTGTTGGGCAGGATGCAGTGGAAAGACGAGAGGTGGCCTGGGCACGAGGAGATTCTGAAGGAGTAGTACTGAGGGAGGCTGTATCACGTGGGAGCACCTGAACACCACGAGAGATGATGGAATCTGGAATCTTAAAAAGAAGAGAGATGGAATTAATAGTAAAAAAATATACTGTATTTAAAACTTACTCAAAACCTTACATCAAAAATGCAGGAAAACCCCACTCCTTGGTTTGCATACCTCCTCATACTTAGTGCTGCCAGTGGTTAATGGCATGTTCTCATAACATCTCAGTAACAAATACCTAGAAAATATGTATGATCATATTCTAACTGAAGTAGCACAGAACACCCTATTTGACCCCAAAAGCTTATGAAACAGACATACTACAACAGGAAATAACAATAAGGTAATGTTTCAAACCCTACAATGTCCAACAGTAATTTCTACCATGACAAGAAGGGAAGCAGACTTCCCATTCTCTAACTAGGGGACAATATTCTGACCAGAAAACCATGTATTAGCAATGGCTGAACCCCTCTGAAGAAATGTCATGCCGTGAGAAAATTTCTCATAAGAAATGTCATGCAGTGAGTAAATAGTCTTCATTCTGTGTACTGAAGACTTTTATTTCAGCTACAAAAATTCTTGATGTAAGGTTTGTGCTGAAAAAGCTACGGGCCTCTGGGGGGAGTAGAGACAAAAGCACTAGAAACCACCATCCAAAGCCAACACTTGATTTAGTGTTCTGAAGGGAAAAAATAAGAATTCAATCTTTTTTTTTTTTATTTATCCACATAATGTATTAGGCCAGCTAGGAAAGCATACACCATCACCACCCCCACCCCCTCCCCCCCGATGAAAACAACTGACAAACTGGTAACAAGGGACAAGGAGAAGGCTGAGGAACTCAACAACTTTTTTGCCTCAGTCTTCACTGGCTACCTCTCTTACCACACCTCCTGAGTGGATGGACCTCAAGACAGGGACTGGAGGAGCAAAGTCTCTCCCACTAGAAGACAAGATCAAGTTCATGACCACCTGAGGAACATGAACGTACATAAGTCTATTGGACTTGATAAGATGCATCCCAGAGTCCTGAGGGAACTGGCTGATGTAGTTGCCAAGTCACTCTCCATGGTATTTGAAAAAGTCATGGCAGTCCAGGGGTGACTGGAAAAAGTGAAACATTGAATCCATTTTTAAAAAGGATAGAAATGAGGACCCTGGGAACTACCGACCTGTCACCCTCACCTCTGACTGGGAAGATCACGGAACGGATTCTCCTAGAAGATATACCAAGGCACATGGACGATAGGGAGGTGATTCAAGACAGGACAAGTCTTGCCTAACCAACCTAGTCACCTTCTATGTTAGAGTGACTACATCAGTGAACAAGGGAAGAACTGCAGATGTCATCTATCTGGACTTCTGTAAGGCCTTTGACACAGTCCCCCCCCAACATCCTTCTCTCTAAATTGAAGAGATGTGGATTTGATGGATGGATTTTGGTGGATAAGGAATTGGTTGGATGGTCACAACCAGAGACTAGCTCAATTTCCAGATGGTGATTGGTGACAAGTGGTGTCCCTCAGGGGTCTGCACTGGGACACGGACTGTTCAATATCTTCATCAGTGACATAGACAGTGGGACTGAGTGCACCCTCAGCAAGTTTGCAGACAACACCAAGCTGAGTGGTGGGGTTGACACATCTGAGGGATGGGATATCATCCAGAGGGACCTGGACAAGCTTGAGAAGTGGGCCCATGTGAACCTCATGAGGTTCAACAAGGCCAAATGCAAGGTCCTGCACCTGGGTTGGGGCAACACCCACTATCAATACAGGCTGGGGGATGGAGGGATTGAGAGCAGCCCTGCGGAGGACTTGGGTTACTGGTGGATTAAAAGCTGGACATAAACGAGCAATGTGTGCTCGCAACCCAGAAAGCCAACTGTATCCTGGGCTGCTTCAGAAGAAGTGTGTCCAGCGGGTCAAGGGAGGGGATTCTGCCCCTCTACTCTGTTCTGATGAGACCCCACCTGGAGTAATGTGTCTCTGGAGACCTCAGGACAGGAAAAACATGGACCCATTGGAGCGGGTCCAGAAAAGGGTCACAAAAATGATCAGAGGGTTAGGACACCTCTCCTACAAAGAAAGACTGAGAGTTTAGGTTGTTCAGCCTTAAGGGAAGGCTCCAGCAAGTTGTTATTGCAGCCTTTCAGTACTTAAAGGGGGCTTATAAGAAAGAAGGGGACAGACTGTTTAGCAGGGCCTGTTGCAGGAGGACAAGGAATAATGTTTTTAAACTAAAAGAGGGTATTTTTAGACTAGATATAAGGAAGAATTTTTTTACAATGAGGGCAGTGAAACCGTGGAACAGGTTGCTCAGAGAGGTGGTAGATGCCCCATCCCTTGAAACATTCAAGGCCATATTGGATGGGGCTCTGTGCAACCTGATCTAGTTGAAGATGTCCCTGATATTGCAGGGAGGGGTTGGGCTATATGACTTTTAAAGGTTCGTTCCAATCCAAATCATTGTATGATTCTAAGCTGGAATTTTAGGGACAGATCCTTTAGCAGGTATTATTAAGCCGCTTAAATAAATGAAATTACACTAGCTTACAACAGTGAGAAAGTGGTCTTACTTTCAGTTACAAAAGTGAAACTATCAGTATTTTTTATCTTGTCTTTTCTGTTCAGTTTTATCACCAGTTCCAAATAAAAGAGGTAGAAGAATGCATTTAAGAATAAAGCTTTTCTTAGCTTTAATATAGTGAGTCTTAGAAAGTCTATTGCATCTTATTACCACAGTACTTGGGCCCAGTCATGCCGTCTTTATAATTGATTAGATTTCTAGCTTAACATAATGATCAATTTTTATTTTTTGTGTAAAATGGTAAGATATACAAATGATAAATACCTCAGATAGGAGAACTGGTCTCTAACATTAGTTCTACAACACAAAATGCAGAAGATAACCCTCTATAACACATTCTCTACAAAGGCTTATTCTGATTTTGTTTTCATGATTTTAACCTCTTCCTTTTTCAGAGGCAGCACTTCTACCACATCAAATTGTTCTTACTTCCTGCAATTCACTTTTCTATCACAATGAACCATAAAACATAGAAGTTCAGAACTTCAAAGGAATATATATACACATATTTTAAGATCTTCTCATTAATAATTTCTTAGCTCAGCCTGATGTTCCAAGAGAACTAGCAAAAGAACTCCCATGTTTGGGGGAAACATCAGTAGCAGGCAGTACAAGTAAGCAAGAAATGAAGATCCAGCGACAAGCCAGACACTAACATTAGACACTTCCAGCCAGGATTTTTTTTTAAAGGGAGATGCTGTACCCAGTCTGCATCTAGGCATTTTGAGCATTCTGGCCTGGTAAGGCTTTAGTGCAAATAGAAGCCACTGGAAAGTACCTCCTTTCAGGAACAAGCTTGACTCCTACCTTTTAAAATCTCTTGCATCCTTAGGACCAGTGTTAGGGATCTCCCTCTGGCATTTCATTTGAGAGAAGGGATAGATGTTTAGAAATCATGGAAGCACCTGAGAAGGGTCTGATAGGAAATGGGGCCCACACTCACAAAAGGGTATTGGATTCATGAGCTCATCTCAAGTGCATCTATACCAATGCACACTGTGTGAGCAACAAACAGGGGGAGCTTGAGGCCATCATGCAACACGAGAGCTATGACATAGTAGCTATCACAGAAACGTGGTGGGATGCCTCACACGACCGGAGTGCTGCAATTGATGGCTACAAGCTCTTCAGGAGGGATAGACAGGGAAGGAGAGGTGGTGGAGTGGCCCTGTATGTAAGAGAATGCTATGACAGCTCAGAAATCAAGTATAGAGATAACGGGGTTGAGAGTGTTTGGATTAGGTTAAGGGCCAGTACAGCAGATCTTGCTGTGGGAGTCTGCTATAGACCCCCCAACCAAAGCAGTGAGGCGGACAAAGCTTTCTGTAAACAGTTGGGAGAAATCTTGTGGTCACTTGCTGTTGTTCTTGTGGGGGACTTTAACCTGCCGGGTATCTGCTGGGAACACAACACAGTGGAGAAGGAACAATCCAGGAGGTTTCTGGAATGTGTGGAGGATAACTTCCTCACACAGCCGGTGAGTGAGCCGGCCAGGGAAGGTCCCTCCTGGACCTGCTGCTTGTGAACAGGGAAGAGCTTGTGGGGGAGGTGAAGGTTGGAGGCCGTCTAGGGTGCAGTGACCATGAGATGATTGAATTTTTGATCCTTGGAGAAACAAAGAGAGGGGTTAGTAAACCTGCCACCTTCCGAAGGGCAAACTCTGACCTGTTCAAAAGACAGAATCCCTTGGGAGGCTGCCCTGAGGGATATGGGAGTCCAGGAAGGCTGGACATACTTCAAGAGAGAAGGCTTACAGGCACAGGAGCAGGCTCTTCCCATGTGCCGGAAAACAAGCAGGAGGGGAAGGAGACTGGCCTGGCTAAGCAGGGACCTTTGGCTGGATCTCAAGAAGAAAAGGAGAATCTGTGACCTTTGGAAGAGGGGCCGGGTCTCTCATGAAGACTATAAAAATGTAGTGAAGCTATGCAGGGTATTTGACACAGTTCCCCATAGAATTCTCAGGGAAAAACTGGCTCCCCATGGCCTGGATGAGCGAACGGTCTGCTGCACCAAGTGCTGGCTGGATGGATGGTCCCAGAGAACGGTGGTCAGTGGAGTTAAATCCAGCTGGTGGCCGGTCACAAGTGGTGTTCCTCAGGGCTGGGTGTTGGGACCACTTCTGTTTAACATCCTCATTGATGATCTTGGTAAGGACATAGAGTGTATCATCAGTAAAGTTCCCAGATGACACCAAGTTAAGCGGGAGTGTCGATCTGCATGAGGATAGGGAGGCTCTACAGAGAGACTTGGATGGATTGGATCGGTGGGCCAACGTCAACAGGATGAGCTCAACAAGGCCAAGTGCCAGGTCCTGCACGTGGGCCACAACAACCCCACGTATCGCTACAGCCTTGGGGAGGAGTGGCTGGAGAGCTGTGTGGAAGAGAAGGATCTGGGGGTTCTAACTGACAAGCAGCTGAACATGAGCCAGCAGTGTGCCCAGGTGGCCAGAAAGCCAACGGCATCCTGGCTTGTATTAGAAATAGTGTGACCAGCAGAAGCAGGGAGGTAGGTGATGGTCCCCCTGTGCTCTGCACTGGTGAGGCCACACCGGGAGTGTTGTGTCCAGTTTTGGGCACCTCAATACGAGATACGAGATATCGAGGTGCTGGAGCGAGTGCAGAGGAGGGCAACGAAGCTGGGGAAGGGCCTGGAGAATAAACCCTATGAGGAGCGATTGAAGGAGCTGGGAGTGTTCAGTCTGAGGAGGAGAAGGCTGAGGGGAGACCTCATCACTCTCTACAGCTACCTGAAAGGACATTGCAGAGAGGTTGGTGCTGGTCTCTTCTCACAGGTGATTAGCGATAGAACAAGAGGGAATGGCTTTAAACTGCAACAGGGGAGGTTTAGACTGGACATTAGGAAAAAAATTTTCACAGAAAGAGTGGTCAGACAGTGGAATAGGCTGCCCAGGGGGGTGGTGGAGTCACCATCCCTGGATGTGGTTTAAGGGTTGTTTAGATGAGATGCTGGGAGCTATGATGTAGGGGAGAACTTTGTAGAGTAGGGCTGATGGCTGGACTCGATGATCCCAAGGGTCTTTTCCAACCTGAATGATTCTGTGATTCTGTGATATTAAGACAGCTTTGTTTCTTGTCTGTGCAGTTAAAATGACCAGTCTTAAGACTCTCATTAAATAGTGCTTTTTTATATCTTTTTTTAATCCCCCCTCAACTTCCCTGGTTCCCATCTATAAATAATGACAATGTCTACTTAGCAACCTTGACTTAAGAGATATTGGGTTGTACCTAGGGGATCTCATTTCACCATAAATCCTCCTCCACAAGTTAGAGATTCTCATGTTTATAACCCGTTTATAAGCTGTGTGGAAACAGATCCTGTTCTCACTGTGCCACCAACTGCCTGCTTTCTGCTCTACTGTTGTGTTTCTAGACTGACAATATTTTTTTGTCAGTCAATTTTGGTCAGTGTTTAAAAAAAACCCCAACTTTCCTCAGAGGATCTTTCAAGGCTAAGTAACTTGTCCTGCAATTCCCACTATAAATTATGAAGTCAGTAGTTTCTCTTCACTATAGATCATTATGCTGAGGATACCTTCCTCTCCATAAACAGTGCCTAACTAGGCTCTACTTGGAGTATTCTGATTTGCAAATGGCATCTTAGCAATGTATTATAAATAGAGGCAAACAGCAGCAATGGTATTCTTCTGATCATGTAAACAGTTTGTAGTCAGAAGCACCATTTCCCTTCTGTTCCCTTTTTCTCCTGAAATCCCATCTTAAATATATTAAACACAAAAAAAGGCTGACATCCCTAAGGTTTATATTGGCATAGTTCCAACACTAGTTACAACTTTTAATGCTTCCTTTTAATCTCCATGACAAAGGCCAATACAGCAAAAAATTACATTTTGATAAAGGTATAAAAGAAATAATAGTTTTGAGTCTTCAAAAAAGACACTTTTTCTTTACCCTCCTCTGATAAAAAGCTGCATGCATCTTGATATGACTGTGTATGGGTCCATTACTTATTTTATAGATATTCCCAAGATCCCATAACACAAATACAATATTGCTTTTGCAAATGATACCATGATCCAGGTCTCTCTCGTTTACTCTGGTTACTCTAGAGTAAGCAGTTATTACATGCTGTCTCATACCCTTCAGGTAAGTAACTGGGTTTTGGTGGGTTTTTTTGGTTTTGTTTTTGTTTTGTTTTTTTTCCCTATCCACCATATCCATCAATCATGGCTTCTAAAATTTTATCTAATATCACTTTTTCAGAACAAAAAAAATCTCCCTGCAACAAAGTGACTGAGACAATTCCACTCTCCACTGAACAGCATGTGAAGTATTAATTTTTGCCTGTGAGAAAATAAAAATTTAGGTAAAATTTCAGCCAGGACATTAATCAGACAAGGAAGCTGAAGATAAAAGGGAAAAGATGATTACAGGCATTTCATTTCAATGAGAATTATTCCCTAATCACTACCTTTACAGAAAATAAAATTGCCATAAACCAATCCATGTATAAACCTATCTAGAACTCGAAGTTTCAGTTTGCTAGCTTTCACAGGCACAAAATCTCACTGAGAGAATTAGATTAATTCACAGTTACAAATTTTGCTCTCCAGAGTTTTATTTCTCTAATATGACAGTGGAGTGTGTTGTATTGCTAAAAGCAGCATTAATATTCTCTTTAAACCACTACATCCTGCTGATTTCAGAGAAGGTACTAATACTGCATAAACATAAATATACAAAAATTATAAAGGATATAAACTTTTCATTAAGTGAAAGGGACAATAGAATATGACTGATATTTCTATGCATATATGTTGTGTGACATGGGAAATATCTAATTTTTCTCACCTACATTTAATAAGTGTTTTTTTTCCCTTTAAAATTAAATTTAGGCAATCTAAGTCTCTAATCAAGGCAACTTCTTGTTAATCCTGATAAAGAGGTTGATAAACCCATGAGAAATTTCTGTGTTTCCAGGAGCCTGGAAATCTGCAATAAAGAAGGGCAGGAATATTATTGAATTTTGTATAGATTTTTTTTTCAGCTTCCACAAAGACACACTCTGAGTATTTACGATGTCCCCCTCTAAAATTTTTCAACTCAATTTCCTAGTTTCAAACAAATTTAATAGAGGGTAGAGCTCTCAAAAGCCCAAATGGGGTACAGTAAGACTCCTAAATTTAGTCAAAATATCTTCTGTTTGCACTAGCTGGAGTGCAAAACCTGTTGTAACATACTGACAGAGAAAGAAATGAATGAAAAATTAATGAAGTGACAGAGAGAGATATCCACCATATCTATAAGTCATTGCTTCTACAATTTTTATCTAGTAGAACTTTTTCCAGAAGTATTTTTAAATCGATTTAAATATTTGCATTTTCAGATTAGAGAGCTAAATGTAGACAAGAGGAGGAAAAAGGAAAATATATAAGCTCTTTATTCTCTTTTGCCTAGGACTTGAGGACTTTGCAAGGATTGACAGTACTGGTGAGGCACTAAGAAAACAAGCTGTAGATGGTAATCACTATGATTGTTATACAAGCGCATGATGTCTTAAAAACAGGGAAAGGACATCTTAAAAAAAACAAAAGCCTTCTGAAAAACTAGCCACTTCCTGCTCTGAGGTTTAAGATCTGATTTGGCTTGTAGAATGAATGAAACAATAGCTCAAGAGTTATTTGCAGAAGGGCACAGAAGCCTGGATGACAGTTTAACAGCATGCTTCAGAGAGGCTGAATTCACTGTTCTACAATAAAGAATACAGTTCAAATTCTAGTTTAGTAACCTCAACTCAAAAAAATGAAACTACTGGAATAGATGTGTGTGTATGTATATATGTACACATATATAGATTTATCATCAAGTGTGTGAACTTTAAAGCCTTCACATTTCCTATGTGACTTTTCAAGGGACATGGTCATCATGTTTTAAATACAGAGGTGTTATGCTATTTGACTGATGGTTTAAATTACTATTTGTCTAAGAAAACAAGAAAGTGCAGCCTCTGGTTATCAAATCTAGTGACATATTTTCTCAAGAACACCCCATTTGTTGACTGACATGGAATGAATGGGTCAGACCACACAACTCTCTCTAGGCCAACTGCCTTCCTTAGATTTCTCTAATCTACAGTTACGAATACAGGAAATTATGTTTTGTTCCTGATAATACTGTAGCCATTAGTCTATCTTGATTCAAGCCTAGACTAAACCTTTGGGAGACAGAAAATAAAGTAGAGCATTTTGTTAGAGTCTGAGTTATAACCTCTGGGTTATAATAAACTAAGTCATTTCTACCATGCATTGAAACAGTTGCCTACTATTCACTAAAATCCAGTAATTTGTAAAAAGTCCACCATATCCTGACTTCTCAAGTCTTTTCTTCTGTTTTTGAGAAATCCTTCTAAACAGAATACAAAAAGAAAGGAGAAATTGCAATTGATGAAAGCAAATCTGAACACTCAGCGCAAATGCTGTATTACGCTGACAATCTATTGAGAGAAAAAAAAGCAAAGCAAGGCAAATAAAGGGGAAAAAGTTATCAAAATTTCATACCCCTAAAGCAGTAATTTGAGATTATTTAAATTATATTCAATTATTGAGTATGTTAGATGATAAAGCCAATGACTAATCAGAAACAAAGGCTTTATAGCAATGATTATCTCAGCCTTCAAATGATTCAAACTGACAATGCACATGAACTTTACCTTGTTTAGCCCTGTATCTTTAACAGAATATTTTCTGTAGCATGTTCTCTAAAATATAGCACTGGTGTGTCTTTGTTAGAAGAAAATAACACTGTTCACACAGTAGACTAAGAGGCAGGCAGTGTATTTTTAGCTACTGTTAGTGCAAAAGCCTCTTGGAAGTGTCTCTTACCGGTTCTCCTGCACTGCCTGCTGCGTGATGGCAATAACTGATGAGACCAGGGATGGGTTGTTCACCTTTTGCCATGATAACAGCTGAACTGGTGTAGGATGGATGCTTCTAATGCACAACACATAACAGCCATGAATACAGTGACAGGAAAACATGAAAGTATACAGGCAAATGACCGAAAGGGAATGAGGTGAAAATAAGTGTGACACTGAAATGCCAAGCTTATATGAACACAGCCAGTTTGATCTCAGGTATTCTCTGCCTTTAAAAATTGCACATATTATTTATCTTAGCCTATATCAAAAGAAATTAATCAATTCAAAATTTGAATTAATAAAAACTGAAACTTGCAAGTAATAATTACCTTAATTCATCCCTGTAAAGATATATGTAATCAAGATTTTCTGTACATGGGGAGATGATATCCAGCTGCAGCTGTCTTAGAAATGTCAAGATGTCTCAGACCTGAATTCACATTTCTGGAGTTAGAATGTTGCTGGCTTGGTTTAAAATTTGTTTAATATCATCTTGAGTTACTTAGACTTTCAATTATCATAATAGGAATTAAAAGCACGATTTGTGGAGTATATCTAGAACAAAGCAGTTTGGAAAAAAACCCTTCCAAACACATAGGAATACATTGTCTTTCTATATGAAAACTGAAGATATAAAACTGAGGTAGATATTTATATATTGCTTCAAATAATACAATATTTATTTGGAAAACATTTAAAATTTGAATTGAAATAATATGCGAGTGTTATCTAATGTTTTCCTTCTGTAGTCTCAAATTTATCATTTTTGTTTGTGTAATGTTGATCTATGATTACTGGTTAAAGCAAGGCTATAAAGACAATGTGATGATACTCAGTTTTGTGGCAGAATTTCACATCTCTTACGTGGACATGCACACTGGAATACAGTGTTCTGGATAGCTTATTACTTAACCTGCTATCTATCTGGCATAATTTTATCAATGTTTTTAGAAACCAACATTTTATTTTCAAAATAGATATTATGGCTTAGAAAATTTTGTTGCGATTCCTTAATATGCCACCTACTGGACTTTACATGTTCAGGCATGTGAGTACTTTGAATTAAAAAAAAAAACCCACACTAAAAATAGTCTATCACATCAGAATGGTATCATAAAAATGCATGTTATTGTCAAGATAATAAACAATGTATCTCCCACTGAAATTTTAAATCACCTACCGAAACAGAATTCATACATTTTTATGAAGCTGTATTTCTATAAAATATACCTAAAATACAGCTGTTTGATTACACAGACATCAATGTATAGTATTAACTTACAAATGAATATTGGTGGAAAGCACTCAAGATAGAAACTAAAGGGTCTCTTAGAGAAAGAAGCCAGACTTACCTTAGCTGCAATGGCTGCTGCCGTTATATGTGAAGAAGAACTGTCCTCTGTTGAGGCAACTCCACTATCCTTCTTCTCTTCCTCCTCTTCCTCACACTGTACTCCTTTGTCTTCTGTTTGCTTGTGAGGGCTTGTGGTTGGAGGAGGAGAAAGAGGAGGTGGTGGTGAAGGTAGATCTTCAAGCTCATCGTGAACCTCCTTTACTTTTACAATGGCATCCCGCAAAAGATCAATGGCGTGAGGTAGGGCTGGCAGTATAAACTGAAAGCATTCCTATGCACAACAAGAAGAGAAATGACTATGAAAAGTTACCTGCAGAAGTAAATAGGGATTTTTCCGATTTACTCTTAAAATATATTCGGGATTTAGATGTATCTTTTCACCTGACCATAAATAAAACCTTGAATGCCCTGTGCAATTGCTCAGAGAGTAAAAAAACAAACTCAGAACCAGACCTGTGGACTATACTATATATTTTTGCCTTTTTTCTTGCAAATATACATTGTACAACAGAGTTACTGTAATTAAGCTAATATGGGATTAAAATGTCAGAAAACAAGAGTTAAATTTTCATGAATACATAATACAGAAGTCAGTTCGCAGCAGTTGGCAGAACACTACAAAAATGCAGAATAAAAACATTAACTCTATCCCTGCAGGGATATTAGCTTCAAATCATTCCTATTATGTTCCTTCACAATTAGGGAACAATTCATAAGGGTTTCCATAATTATACTTTTATATAATTGTATCCTTTTTTTATTCATGGACTTATATACTGGAAGAACAACAAACTCCACTGATGTCATTATAATTTTATGTAACTCAGAAAAAATGGTTCATAAATAATCTATTTTTCAAACCTCTCCTTGATCTATTATCTCAATAACAATTAGAAAGTTTATTTTATATGGCTGGAGAAAGTAAAAATGCAGAAGGCATGTAACTGTTCTTGTTCCATAATGGGCATACACATATATCTACCTCGGCTGCCAAAATATACTAGTATTTCATCAAGTCAAAGAGGAAACTCAGGACATCACACACTGCAGCCTCCTGCTCACATCAGGGTCAATATGAAATTCAGACAGGTTGCTTAGGGCTTTGTTCAGTAAAGTCTTGAAAAAATCCAAGAACAGACTATACAACCCTTCTTGACAACCTGTTTGAACACTTAATTACTCTCAAAGTGATTTTTTAAAAAAAAAAATTTATCCAGCTGGAAGCTACCTTCTCCAATTTATGACTATTGTCTCTCACCCTCCTCCCAGGCACCTCAGTAAAGAGTTTTCTTCATGTCATTTGAGCAGACTGCATACAAACATTAAATTATTGGAAAATTGTGTCAGGGTTACAAGAATGAATTGCCACGGCAGTGCAGTTAGGGAACATGAAAGTTGACAGAGAAAGCTGACATTACTCCTTAAGTTGCACTTCATTTTCAGTTTTGTTTCAAGCAGAAAGATTTTTTTAAAAATGTATTCCAACATTTCAGAGTATCCAGAAAATAAATATCAATAAACATTTTGTAAACAGATACTGTAACAAATATTTTCAATGAATAAAAATGACTATGTAAACAAAGAGCAAACCATTCATCAGAAATTACTAGTTTATATAAACCACTTTGTAAGTCAAAACCATGACTCATGAATACTGTATTTCCTCAATAATTCTAAATAAGAACCCACTTTTTAGTCGCTCCTTTAAGAGTAAAGAATAGTCAGACTACTTCACAGATTTATAAATTCTTGAAACATTCAATTTGGCACTTTGAAGAAAGGAAGTAAACTGAATAAGCATAAGATGCTGTATATAATGAATATCTATTAAAATGTAACTGCAAACCTTAGAGCTATTCGGCCTCCACAGTATCATTTTAAAAATGGTTTAATATACTGAAGCATACAACCATCATTACTTCAGTAAAAAAGCAGACCTCAAAGTGGTAAACAATGACAATAACCTGTGAACTGACCAATAATCATGAAAAAGTACATTAATGATTGACTCACTAGAGATGCATGTTTCCCACTCCTACCACTGAAATAAAGCCTTGTTAGCTTGACTGTTGATGAATAGGTTCCCAGTAAGCACTCTAAAAGCTCATGATATCTGTAAAACTCTTTGTTTTAGGCAACTGTTAGTGCAAGTATAAAAATTGCCACAGACCAAATGATCTCAATGATCATCTGGTAACTTCATACTTTGCCCTCTTTTGTAATATTAAATAATTTTTGCAAGGCTAAAAGAAAACAGAGCAGAACAACACAAAAATTGAAGTATTCTACAGGTCTTGATTTAGTGGTACATGCCACACAAACATTCTCTGGAGAAGACATGTTTAGCATACATTTTGTCCACTTTTGAGATAGAACATTTACACTGCTGCCATTTTCTATTAATATTTTACTATTTTATTATTGAAATATGTATATTGCTGCAATTTCACAGCTGTATATAAGCTTCTTATATGATTGTGTTAATATGATGAAAAGGAAATTAACAACTCATAAAAGAGAGAAAGGGGAGAAATTCCTGGTAACAACCCAATCTATTTGATTCTTGAGATGCAGCCTGCTATGGAACAATTTTCTCTACTATTCAACTTTAAAATCTTTGCTGAAATCTGATACTTTAAAGATGTTTCATATTAAAAAAAATTTTGGCAGAACAGACTATCATCATGACAGAAACAAATCATCAGTTAATAAAAACCTTGCTTGTATAATGAAATCATATTACATTTTCTTCTTTTCCAGCAGAATGACCTTTTTTATTACTTATTTTGTTTCAATCTATTGTTAAAATACTTATTAACATTTTTTTAATTTCTTTTCCACATTCTCTTTCTACAGTTTACCCATCTTCATAGTCTGAGTGCCTCAGGGTGGAAAATGGCAATATTTTCTATACCTAGCATGTTAGGAGTGCTGCTGAACACTACAAAAATCATTAGAGATTGTAGGCTCTTTTATCTCTTTCATAATTCAGCAAAAGAAGTATAGACTTCTGAAAAAATCTTCTTACTGGTGCACCAGTTCTCTAAGATGCGGGGCCCATTGCTATGTTAAATATGTGTATATACATATGACTTCCCACTCATAACTGGAAGACTTTCAATCAGGTATACACCTGCCCCACCATCCTTCACTGCTTGTCACAAAGCTTTTTAATTTCTTTGCAATCACAGACTCTCATTAGATTTCCTAAAAAGGCTCTAAGGAATGGTAGAACCACAGGAGGGCTTACTGAGTCCCTGAACTGAAACACATAGACAATGTATGTGAAAACCTGTGATGGCTGCTTAAGATAACAGTATTCAAAACATTCTTTATTTATCTCTAGATATAAGTCTTTCAAGCAACAGTGACTTTAGGGCTGTGCTGCCAAACACATTTGTACTGCCTCCTCTGTGATTGGGTACTACTGGTTCAGAAGATGTTGATAAACTACCAGGTGTGCATTTGTTAGAGGCCAGAGGTAAAGACACTTTTTAAAAGGGCCACTGATACAGTTTGAGCCCTGGAGAATACGTTCTTGTGATTGATGGGGGATCTACCTTATCAGTTTTGTATTAGGCTGTACAGCCCACTATTCAGCTTAGCAGTATTTGTGTGGAGAAGGCTCTTTTTCTGGATCTATCAGCCAGCTACATAGAAAGAGCGAGCACTGGAAACATCCAGCCTTATTAACACACAAAAAATTTCTTCCTGATGTTTAATTGTGTTTCTCACAGCTCTACAGGGAGAAAGTAAGCATGAATAAAACCACAAAGCCTAACTTCTCTGTCCAAACTGTGAAAAATGCAGAAATAAACTGTATAAAGGGTGTAAAGTCTCATACCCATGTTCAGAAGATTTAAAACAATCCTTAAACTCTCAAAATCATGTTTTTTGCCCTCTTGCTGACCAAAATTGGGAATATTCTTCATACTCCAGCAACTTCTACTCTACACTAGACCTTCTTTTTACTTCTGTGTGAAAAAGAATGTTTTCTTGGAAGCTATAGCAGCACAGGTATCAGGTACAGGCCGACTGGAGAAGAAGGAAGAAGTGTAAGAGACCAATAGACTCTTCATTAGCACTGCTTGCTACAGTGAGTGCTCTCCTGCACTACACATGATGCTGTCTGGTTACTCAATACCTTCAATTGTATTGGAATTGTCCCTGACTGAGAGTGATGGTGTGTTCAGTTATATGGATATACATTTCATTTAACTTCTGTAAAATTTGTTGTAGTGGTACTTTCCACCATTCAGAAAAATGGGAGGTATTCATCATGGGTCCTCAGTAGCAGATCAGTAAGACCACTTCTTACCTGTGACCCTTTCTTGCTACCTGGCAGATTAATTATGAGAGTTTTCCCTCTGATTCCACACACAGGTCTGAAAAGAAAGAAACCCAGAGTGAAATTCTTGCATGCAACTTTCTCCACTACAGAAACAAGAACAGAGCATTTAATATAAATTCTATTATTTATCAAAATTTGCAAACTCAATTTCCAAAATCTAAAAATATTTGCTCATCATGTTCTCATAAAACAGTTCGGGAGAAGCTGAGCTGAAAAATCATTGTACAAGGCTGACAGAGTCTAACATTTAATTGATAGTATAAACACTGGCTAGATTTCCATTTTTTTTAGATCTGTGTAGATCCCTTAATTCTACTGTTTACTTGCATCCAATCCGTTCTTTGATATAGTCCCTATTTGCTCATACACATGATTCCTTTGTAACGTAATTGATGATGTCAAACACTATTTCCCTTGCCAAGTAAAAATACTAAGTCATGCTGGTTTCTTTAATTCAAACAGGTCTTTTTTTTCAAAAGATGCAACATAAGAAAAGCACAGAGGGAAGTAATTCTCAAGTGAAAACTGCACTTATGCAATTCCTGTCTAATTCTTCCTAACAATCTTTCCTTTCCCCTCAAAAAAAAAAACCCCAAAAAACAAACAACACCAACTATCAAGAGACGGAAGACATTTTATTTTTTGTCTTTAGGGATGTCCTTTGGTGTCGATGCAGGACTGAATTTAAAACACTCAAGTGCTGAATGCTTTCTGTTGTTTAGAGTTTGCCCCTTCCTCCTATTAGCTAAATATTTTTCAAGAAAAAAAAAATTACTGGATTTTGTCTTGAGGTTGGAAAGAATGCCTCCTGCTTTTTTCCACTGTTTATGAAACCAGCAGTGAAAAACCCAGGGCTGGGATATAAGGATATGAAAAAAGTAAAAGGACGAAACCAAACCACAAATATATGGAGGCCACAGTTGAGAGAAACTGTGTAACAGTCTCTTTATCAAACAAAACCATGAGCCATAAGGTAAGACAGGACAAAAAATAATTTCTTGATAGGGCATTACCAAAAATCTTGAGCCAAAGGACATGGTTTGTGGGGTAGCCAACTTCCCTGGATTTCTTCTTATACAAATAATCTTCAGTGATTAATGTAATTTATTGGTAGCATGGCATTTTCTAGCAGGGTAGCCAGTATCCTAGTGACAGCTGACACAATGCTCACAATTAAACAGCACAGAGACCATTTTTTGCCACAAAATGAAGTTTTGGTATCACAGGCAAGCCATCCTGAAGAGAAGTTTTATTTTCAACTGGCAGCTTGAATACTGACTGACTTCTAGCTTCTGTTTTCCCACATTCACTTCTTGCACACTACACACCCTTAGTTAAGAAAGAATTTCAGGTAGTTGAGGAATGCTCTACTGCAACACAAAGATGAAGACCCTGAGTTAAGGAAATCTGCTCATTTACTCTTGTTGCAGCATTCAAATTTACAGCAGACAAACTCAATCCAGAAAACCCCATATGTGAGATACGGTTCATGACAGATTCAAAATAAAGGAAATAGGAATTAGTCACAGAGGAACTAAAATGAAGTGGAATTGTGTTTGGCACATAGCTCCTTTAATAATCATCTTGTTGGCTCTTTTATTCCGCTTTAAATAATTTCAAACATTGTAAGCTAAATGACCAGTACAACCAACCAATAATAAAAAAGGACTAAATCAGCAGCCATTCTCCTGAAAGCTACAAGTTTCAGCTGTCAATAATCACATCTAGTGGCTCAAAAATTTTGGTGATGCCAAAAATTTATCAAGAGAGCATGCAAAAGTAAAAGTACCTAAGAACTGCATGGCTTGCAAAAAGATACAGCGTGTGCTCACAACAAAAGCACACAAAATGTGCATGCATTCTGGGTAATTTGAGAGATTAATGATATTCCTCCAAATGTAGAACAGTTGAGGGAAATGCTGTGGATCTAATGTTATTCTCAGTCTTGTAATGCA
This sequence comes from Athene cunicularia, assembly GCF_003259725.1. Classification (NCBI taxonomy): domain Eukaryota; kingdom Metazoa; phylum Chordata; class Aves; order Strigiformes; family Strigidae; genus Athene; species Athene cunicularia. The sequence goes on along the minus strand of NW_020799101.1, from coordinate 35,944,042 downwards.
GTAGACAGAAATTTTAAGAAAAAACAAAGAAGTCTGACAAAGAAGAATACAAGCAGAACCAAGGGAGTGGAAGGAAAGACAGGACACGGGAGAAATAAAAAAACATGTGGGAGGAAAGAAAACAGGTCTGATGCAGAAGTAGGAATGGAGAAAATGATCTCTTTGGGGAAAAAAAAATTATCTCCTGGGAAGAAATGATGCTGGTAAAAGCAGAATAGATGGGCAAGAAGACAGTGCTTCAAAGAGCTCAATAAAGACTGGCACAGCATGGGCAGTTGGGTGAAGGGAAGAGGCAATTCTGGGACAAGGATAATTTTGGAAGGTCACAAAGAAGAAGAGGAAACACTTTCAGGAAACACATAAAAAGGTCTATGATGCTCTAAGATACTCCCTGCTGGAACCTGGGACTGAATCCAAACTATGAGATTCTCAGTGCTCCTCATTAGTGAATCCAGCCTACAAAATGACTTACCACTTCCTACTGCTGGCTCATAGTGAAGAAGACACGCTATAACTTACAGCAATTAAAAAAAGTTCATATGATAAAATTCAACACAATTGACCTAACATTTCCAAACCTGCAGGTGATTTACAGAAGTGTGAGCTTAATACTGCATAATGTAACTTCTGCTTTTGTTTTTTTTGAAAAGCCAAAAATATTACACGCAAAATTATCCATCGGAACTTCATTCAAAATTAAGTCAAAGAGAGGTAAGCTTAGGACCAGTCACATTTGGTGTTAAATACTTTTAAAAATTAGGATCTACATTCTTCAAACTGTGTCCCTAAAATTAGTGTATGTTTTTGACCTCTCTTAATGTCTGCCTTAGTTCTCATGGTAAGGGGGGGATTATAAAATAAATTTGCAGAATTTTATATGAAAATATATTAACAAATTGTGTCTTAGAATAACAAATGATGTAAGAAAAATCACTCAGAATAAAGAGCACTAAACTTGATACAGGATTACACATAGAACAATCAAAACAAAGAAAAATAGATTTTCTTCCTCCATCTTAAGCATTTGCAGAGGAATTCTACAAAAAAATGTGATTACAACACACACATGCATTCATGCAGAACTGAGACTGAATGAGAAACCATAATGCTGTAATTTTATTATTTTTGCGTACTTTATGATCTGAACCGAAAAAATAATGGCCTTTTGCATGCTGATTGCTTTTATGTCTGAAGGTTTTCACTGGGAAATTTTTTAAGTCCTAATATGACTGCATGCAGTATCTTTGTAATGTTATCTCCCATCGCTGTCATCAATTACTACTGAAAGTGGCTGAAGTTTAAGGGACATTTTCTTGCTCTATCTACAGAGGAGCCAGGTTGCAATCCAGCATTTGAGTTCCACTACCAATACAACACCCTTTCAGCCATCCTGTTCACACCACATCCTAAATCAAACTTGGTAGCATCATCTAACTGGCTATCCTTTTCTTGATCAGAAACAGAACAGCTATATTAACCTTTCCTCTTGTTGTGGTAGCATTCTCTCATCCTTTCCCTGCAGATAAACACCAACTACGATATAAAAAATTATACCAGATAAAAAAAAGAAAATACCTGCTAATTTGGACAGAATCTGAACGTGTTAACTTGGTAATGTTGCCCTTTCACATATGTAATACATGATATTTTAAAATACTTTGTCGAATCAGTGAACTTCTCATCCAAATGTCCTTTAAAAATGCAAGTTTCTGAATACAAAATTATTGATTTGAAAATTCCTTCTTTATTACTTACATAAATATCTTGTTATACCCTCATTACACAACAAGAAATCAAAAACCTGTAACAGCCATTGTTTCTTAGTTACAATGAAACAATGTACAAGCACAAACTAACTTAGTAAAAGTACTGATATTATGAAGTCTATCATAGGTCAAATGAGGTAAATCAAAGGAATAAAATAAAAATCAAATACAAAAAGAATTACAGGGTAACAAGAGATGTCACCAATAAAAAAGAAACAACAGGCAGAGGAACATTTAATAATTATTTAGTAGGAAATACCAAACTCTAGGAGTTAAAGTACTATATCTGCAAGCGTGGGATAAAATACCATTTAATTTATTCAGAGAGCTTTTGTTGATAGTGAAATAAAAGCAGTATCAAAACATTTGTATTTATCAAAGGGTGGGGTTTTTTTGCTAAACAAAGCATTTTAGTACTTGAACAATATTCTTCACTCACTACCAAAATGCCGCATCTCTAGAATGAAAAGAAAGCTTTTTAACAGCATGCATCAATATCACAAATAACCTGGCATAGAAAATACAGAGAATACAGTGTCTGATAGAGACAAAAAGGAAATTAAATGAGAGAATGCAATTACCATTCTTGGAATTTGGCCACTTCTCTGAAGTTAAGACTTCTAGTCTTGATAACAATGTCAATGCTCAGCTATTTGTGTATATTTGTGTATATTTGATGACAATGTGTATTTCTAAGGAAATAGTTCACCTCATATTTTGAAGGAAATAGTCTTACCTAGAGAGCATGCCCAGAGGAGTAACATTAAGTGATCCCATCAGCATTGCCAGGGCCATCCCTGGGGCTTCTCGCTCTATTACTTCTTTAGTGGCCTGCAATCAAAGATTAAATAGCAGTGAGTGAAGAAGTACAAGGACAAGAAACACATAAACCCAGCTAAAATTTGGGTAAGAGCATCTCCTTTTATTGTTTCTGTCAAGAGACGTCGTTGCTAAATTCTCGACACTGAAATATGTTAAAGGATTTTCTCTTGGTTGAGTAAAATAGGGAAAGACAAGGGATTGGGAAGAAGCACTGTTAGCTGTACTGTAAAGACTCATCTAGAAAATGTTAAAAGTCAGGACCCTATATATATAGAAAATGTTAACCAACATCACATAGATAACAGCAACTCCCTCTAACAGAAAGGAAAGAATGTTTGAGAATAAGCAAAGAAAAGACCAAGTGTATCTGCCTTCTCTTCCTCATCAATCTCACGTGCCTTTTCCTGTTGAGATTTTCCCAGGCATGAGAAGGGTGAACCAGGCTGCGCAGAAGACAGAAAAAAAGATTTGCAAAGGGAAGACCATGTAGCAGGCAGGCAGGAAAATAGTAAAATGGTAATGATAATGGCCAGAGATTGAGGCCTTCCCTTTTGATCATGTCAGCAAAACAGCAGTTCCAAACAGGCTGGTGGCTTTTATTCACAAGCGGTCCATATGCAGTGAGTATTGAGAAGCCTGGAAGCAGGGTCTGAAAATTCTTCTTTTTAGTACTTTTTCCACACAGGGAATCAGATGGAAAATTATTTTTCTGGGACATTCACAGCCTTCTGTCCTTACTTTCTAACACAAATTTTCTCAGGCACACAATCTGTCCAGTCTCCCAGCCTCTAACTTTAGTTAGGACGTAACACTCAAATGCAGGTTACAGTCCTACACTCTCTTCATTTATCCCACAGTAGTTGCTGTTCAGCGGATCATCTTGTTTCATGTTCTGAAACAAGATTATACAGTATTTGGCACAACTTAAATGTTAGCAATACTCATAAAATTGTGAAATCCATTGTAAAACATCCAGCTAAACCACAACACTTTGATGGTACAGCTATCAAAACAGAAATAGAAAAGCACATCTTAAATATAAGGACACTCTGAATAAGCTAAATTTTCTTGGCAGTTTGATATAGCCAAAGAATAAAATGGAAGAGAAGCAGACAAATTATTTTGTGGGAAAGATTAAACTATAAATCACATCCTTATACTTTTATAAGCTCCTAGTCTACAAGTAGAAAAACAAAGCCACAGAGAAAGAAAATGACAGAATTAACCCAACAGCATCCCTATGAAAAGGATCCAGGAGTCCTATACTAGCTATACAGCTAAACCACTTACAGCAAGCAATAAATAAAACACACACAAAAAATCCCTGAACAGAACAGATATTCAAGTGGCCATATTCTCTAACATTGCTACTAACATTTAACATGTTTTAAAGGAGTATGTCAGTACAGAAGACAGACACAGCTACCAAGTAAGCCTTCAGATCTTTTACTAGTAAGCAAACTTGGTATGTGCTCAGTCATGGGAAGAAGGAAGTCTGGTTTATATGAAAGCAAACCATTTTAATTCAGTAGCTGATACCACAGTCTCTCTTATTTCAAGCATAACATGTTGGGTTTAGTATTTCCCATCCTCTACTCAGAAACAGAAAAGGCATATAAATACAACCCAGTGTCTGTATTTCTACACAGGGGAAATGAGAATAAGCAGGCTAGGAATGATGTAGAAAAAACTAAAACCTCTCCACCGTAGGAGACTGCCTAAAGATACCTGCTGAGGTATTAAACTATCAATCACATTAAAAATTATTAACACCATAGACCTGATGATTTTTACAGTATAGAAGAAAAAAGCATTGTAATGGTGAAGGAACATTGCTGACAATGGACAAGTTTGTGAAACATGGAATTCTCTGGGTGTGCACACATAGTAAGTCTGTATCTATGCTTTTTATTTGCAGCTAATAGCATGCTTCAAAGGTATTCAAAACTGATTTTAAATATAAAGTGCATTTTGAGATTTCATTTTTGCCCTTGAGCACAGTGACACTTTGAAGATATGATTAGTTAAAATTCTAGAGAGGCTTCAAAGGTAGCATAAGATGCAAGAGAGTTCCATAAACAATGATCCTGCAGCTCGGGGAGTCCTTCAATGAAATTCAACTCCATTCTCCAACTTCACAAGAAAAATGACCTTCACAAAATGCCACTGCTAGCAGGCAATGTGATTATTAAAAATGTATAGACTAAGCAACAAAATCTGAAAGGGCAGAAAGTCCAAACAGCAGTACAGCCCTCAACAGAAGTTTCTAAAAATACTTGTTTCAAAAGATATATTCTTATATTTATTGCTGCAGGCAGACTTCTACAAACAGGAATGCTTCCTGTTTTCATCTCTGCAGACTGGCTGGATGGATGTAACCAAAAAAGACTGCTGCTAAGTAAACAACTTTTACAGTGACATCTGCTCTTGAAATCAGCCACTGTAAGTTCCACTGTTGGGATGTCCTCAGATAACACAACTTAAAATGTGCAGTGTACAGGAACTGAAACCACCATCACACTGGGAAGCACACTCTTAATTAGCTATCATTTATCAATGAAATAAGCAGTGCTGCAATGATTTGCAGGTACTTTGTGTCTATGTGTAACAACTCTTTGTTTCACCTAACAGTGTACCATAGTGTTGGTGGCCAGGTTTTCTAGCATGTACTTCTTTCACGTTTGAAGGAAGGGTGAAGAGAGATGTCAAAACTAGGTTTTCATCTGTGTCCAGCTCAGGAGTTAACTGTCTGGTTATGTATATCTACCTGCATGCAATCTATTAGAGAATTAGTGACTCAGCACCTTCACAGTTTACCAGTACTCTAGCAAAGCGTCCTGGTTTTGGCTGGGATAGGGTGAGAATAATGTTGATAACACACTGATGCTGTAGTCCTTGATAAACAGTGTTTACACTAAGTCAAGGACTTTTCAGCGTCTCAGCCGCCCTACCAGTGAGGAGGCTGGGGGTGCACAAGAAGCTGGGAGGAGACACAGCCGGGACAGCTGACTCCAACCCACCAAAGGGATATCCCAGACCATATGGTGTCATGCTCAGTAGATAAATTCGGGGGAAAGCTGGCTGGGGGCTGCTGCTTGGGAACTGTCTGGGTGGCAGGTGGTGAGCAATTGCATTGTACATCTTGTTTTGTATATTCTATTATTATCTCTTTCTTTTCTGTCTTACTAAACTGTCTTTACCTCAACCCATAAATTCTACTTTTTTTTTTTCCAGTTCTCTCCCCCATCCCGCTGTGGGGCAGGGAAAGTGGGCTGTGTGGTGTTTAGCTGCCTGCCAGGTTAAACCACAACACAAGGCTGAATTAAGATTGTTAAACTTTGTTTCATGGGCAATTTTTTCTTGGTAGTCTCACCATCAGTCAGCTTTTGCCTGCTGCAGGGGGCCACAGTATTGGCACAAAATGAACCACAAATCATGGCTGTTGCCCCTGGCTCTCTTACAACAGCAATGACAACACTACTATGTGGGCAGAAGCAGGAAAAAATGATGAGGAAATTTCATTCAGAGCTGTGACACTGATGTGTTCATCAGCACTGAAGCCATACACTGATTTCTCAAACCTGAGGTTGACGACTGCATAAAAAGTAGGGGGAAAATACTGAAGCAAATTTGCGTAAAATACTAAAATGACAGCAGTGTCCCCATTTTTCTTCCACATAAGGTGGTAGTGTAAAGAAGACAGATGCACACAAGATGGAGGTGGAAGACAGGGATTCCACAGAAGTGAAAACATTTGAAGGTAAAAACAACTAGTTGAGGAGAGATACAGAAATGCAGGAAGGCCAGTTTGGAGGCTGCAAAGAAAGGTGAGGTTTGTAGGTTAGATGGGAGAAGGAAATATGGGAAGAAGGAAGCCTAAGTGGAAAGGAAGAATTGTGGAGAAGTCCAGCAGCAGGACTGTCAGAGGGGCAGGAATCAGAGTAGAGTGAGGGCAAGTGAATGGAGTGGGATGGAAGTAAGACTGCACAAGGCAGCTTGCACATGAGGGAAAAACTCAGGAGAAGCAAAAAGGAAGACAGGACATGACAGAAGTTCCAGGCTGTGAGGGAACCAGGGAGAAACACAATGGGACAGAAATAAAACAGTAGTTTCTACTCCAGAAAGGAGAAGTAGAGACTAACAGTTAAATATTCCATGGAACTATTCAGGACTTTCTAACAATGTCTATAAGAGCGGTTCTTATACTTCACTGCTATATGAATAAACACAATTTATTTTAAAACACATTTCTGATTGTTTTCAAAGTGCTTTTTTATCATAGTTATGGCATTATGTGCCCAAACTGATATACTTTTAGGTGTCTTTGACATAGTTGTGGTTTCTTAACAGATGGCTTGCTGCCAACTGGTTTCACAGAGTTCTCTGCTGCTTTGTGGCCTTTCTTTGTCTCTATATAAATTAAGTTCAGTTCCTAACCTGTGGAAGCCCTCCCAGGCAGCTTCTGGAGGATATACCACTGCAGACTGATTTAATTAAGAGACCTAGGACTACTCTTGAAATGTTCAGAAACTCCTTATCTTTGTCTTTCATGTATTAGGCATTGCAAAATTTGTCCTTAATAGTAAGTAATGATCTGAGACATTTTCATATACTCTTCAGCAGTTTTGGGATGGTAATATAGTTTTATCTCTTCAACTAAAATGCAAATATGAGACTAAGAAGTCATAATAAATTTGATTAAATTAAGATGACCGAGACTGCCTTTGTTGAAAATATTATTTCTGTTGAAAAAGTTAAAACCTATGACTCTGCATAGCATATCATAAAGCTACGTATGCAAATTAATGGACACATTTGCAGATAATTCATATTTAACAGCTGATAGAATTACAAAATATTTTATTAGCTATTTGAGCTTTCCATTGAAAGCAGAATTCTTGGAAGGGCATAACCAAAGAGATACCTATATATCCTCTGCAACAGAACTTACAGAGCACATTCAAACCTTAGAAGACTGGACAAAGAACTATGGCTACAGATCAGTCAAATACACAACAAAAATGTCAGTCACATTTGTCAACCAGTTGTGCAAGATGTGTATACTTTAGGAACAAAACCTGCATCTCTCAGCTTGGAGATGAGATATCTTCAAGGTTATTCAGTATACCTCTGCTGGAGATAACACATGTGCCTGTAATTTCTATTCAAAAGTCAGCTATTTCATCTTATTGTCTACTTCCCTATTCTTATTTTGCAGGGGAGAAAATAGAGCTTACAGGGAGCTAGACTGATTAGAGCTTCTCAACTAAAAATCACTTATCTATTTCTTCTCTTAGTACAATAAGAAATGCAGGTTGCAGCAGTTAGTTTCTTTCAATACACTGAAAGTTTTTGGATAATGATAAGTTTTCAGTCACTCATTCTCACCATCATGCTGTCTTTCCTTGAATTTTTCTTATTCCCTGACCCCAATAACCTGTGTGATGATATTCAGTGTCTTTTCTATGGATGGAAGGCTTGACAGAAATTGTGCTCTCTGATATTCCCCAAAATCAAATTTCTTTGGGTAATTGCTCAGTTAATTTTGCAAATGGATAAAACTGATCACATATGCCATTGCTGCAAAGCAACCAAAGTCAAGCAGGTTTGTAAAAGTCTCTCAGCTTGTCATCAGAGTTAGTAACTTTCTAACAATATAGTGGCCCTAACATACCATTGGGGTGTTGCAGCCAGAGATACACCATGGCCGTCCTTTCACATGTATGCCATTATGATTATCAGTGATTTCTTGATGTCAAATTAATTGTCACAGATACATGGAAGTCAAGAATGGCCTGCATCCAGAGCGCCATGAATAGTTGCTTCTGGATAGGGTGGATCCCAGAAGTAGGTGTTTACTGTCATTCGAGAACTTTTGACAGATTGACACCCATACCAATGAACCTGGCCACATACACCTTAAAAGCAATAGCCTGACAGTCATTGTGTCCTCAATGGTAAGTTATCCATGAGTACTAATGATGTGGGCCTGTAAAGATGCAACAACTGTTTTATATCCCCAGAGTAGTGGAGAATAACTGACATAAGGCTAAAGTAAGCACCAACCACTATGTTTGGATGAATTGGTGGTGGCTAGGTAGATACCAAGCCAGTCCTGCCCCTGATGATTTGTTTCTCCTCATGAAGTGACCACCCAGGCTTCTGTCAATTTTACTGTACAGTAAGAAACTCAGCCTGAGTCTGGCAAGGCTCCACTTTCAAGTTCCTCTTGGGTCTTTTTTGACATTAAATGTGACTATGTGTGTCAGGCACATATAGACACATATTGAGAGCTCCCCTAGACTTTATAGAATTATTTTACATAAAACAAAACATGTCTAAACATATTAGGGTGGTTTACTCTTATTGCCCTTCCCTCTTACAAGTGGTAACCTTGGTATATATTCCTCCAATAACTGACCTGATTACATGTTCTTTGTTCTCTTCTTTCTGTGACTCAAATCTACAAACAGCCAAGGCAGAGGAAACTCTGATTAATCTAGCTAACTAAAAAAAACCTCTACAAACTGGTGTATCGGCATACCCCAATAATGCATTTCCACTGACAATAATTCTGCGGCACAAGAATGCTGATCAGAAGCTTGTTTGCATTCTCAGCATATTTGCAGTGACTCTGCTGCCATCAAGATTCCCAACATCACAGCATGACCCTACAGAATTCATCTGCGTGAGAAACAAAAGTGTCACAGCAATACCTGCTGTTTGATTAGATTAAATACAGACTCTGTTTTCTCTATTTCTTCCCATATCCCTGATCCCCTCTGCCTGCAACTTGTCCCCTCCAAATTCTCTCACGTTCTTCACTGGAATCTATTGTACCAATTATTGTAACCTAATGCCTATGGCATGAGACTCAGAGGCCAGGAGCTAATTCAATGTCCTTGTTTATAAACCAGTAATAGCAAATGAGTCTATCAGTACAATTCCACTGTGTATATGACCATAAAAAGCAACTGGCTGGTAGAGGTACCTCTGACAGTACTCAATGATTTATGCATGACCAAGCCACAAATATTTTTAGTTTTTAATAGTTGGACTGCAATCATAGTTATTCCTGTAAACAAAGAATTACCTAAGTGTATATTAGTTAATAAAGATTTCATATTTATTGTAACTTTCCTTAAAAGACCTTGTTTTCTTCCTAATTAAAAAATTTACTTCATAACACTCAGTTTCATTTTTACTTACAGCTTGAAAAACATTTTGGGAAAGATGCTTCACATTTTTATACACAATGAAGAAATGGAAAATTTAAATGGCTATACTAGAGAAAGCAGCATTGTGGAATTTGGAACTTGTTCCTGCACCTCAGTAGGTTTGTATCTAAGTTTTGAGCTAAAGCTGGTTGCATATGATTCACAAAAACTTCATAGATCACTGATTTGCCTGCCCCATTTCTGTAGCAGAAATGTTCATGAAATTGGTGCATCTGGGCAACCAAACCATGTGCATCTTCTACATATTACTTTTATTATATATAAAGTGTTAATCATGTTAAAAATACTGATTCCTAACCAAAGTTTTAAGACAGTGAATGTATATAAAATATTTACGCCATACAAAATGGTCTTTATTTTATGATACTGCCAACCTGTATACATTGTCATATGACCAAGAGAACAGTCATCTTTAGAAACAGTTAACCAAACAAAGAAAATGCTTACTAAATGCACTATGAGGAATGCATTTAGGCTCTATGAAGATGTATGCAGCCCACCAGCTGTATAATGGTGTGTGTTAAGCCAGTGCCAAAAGGCAGAGTATTTTCAAAGGTGGAGAGGTTAGGTGGATTAGCCTCTTAAAGCAACAGCTGGAAACAAGCCACTGCCCTTGCTTATAAAGAAGGGTAAGGTGCCTACTTCCTTCCTCAGCCCTCCTTTTCATGTGCAGACTGCTGTGCTTCCCACTTCAACTCCACTTCATGTAAGAATGAATCTTTTGCTGTTCAACAAAAGTAATACAGCTGCAGACTTGCTGGTAAAGGAAGTGACACCATTCTGCTATTACAAAAACTGTTAAAATTTTATCTATTAATCATTGTTATTCTTCTAATTTTCCCTCAGTTACTTCAAACTGCTTTATATTTAATATAAATGTAAAAATCTATGCAATCCAGCAAAACTTCTGCAAAATTCTTTGAAAATTGAAGAAATGGGACAAAACCTAAGAAGTGAAAAATGTTGTTCTCTGCAAATCACAAAATCACACAAGAAATGAGAGAAATTAGTATCAATAAGAATAACTACAATATCTCAATAGGAGTATCAATAAGAATTCTACAATTAATGCAACTGACAGTGTAATGAGCTTTAACTAACAGTATAACTAGAGAGCAGTGTCTCATTTAAAAAATACCCTGTACAGTACTTCTGGTTATTGTGTACTATCTTCTAGACTAGGTATCTACACCAAAGGGGAGTCAGGGTACAGTTAACAATTTCATACAAAACCGGTGCAAAACTTGGATTCTTTGTATATGGGGAGAAAGTATATCAAGCGATGAAGTCTAGAACTGCATAAGAGAAACCTGTCACTTTTGCTTAGTTGTGATATTAGTATCACGGGAAGAGGAAAGACACTATATTCCTTGGAGAGCCTCATCAGTACACACGAAGAATGAGGCCACCAGGTAGAAATGTACACTGCTTTCTTTTAAGAACTTGCCCAGTCTCTTGGGCAGTGAAAGAACCAAAAGCTTTTGCTTGCAATTTCACTTCTCTAAATAAATAATTTTGCAATGCTTTAGCTCCAATGTATTTGTTACTGAGATTCAGATATGGAACTCTTCTTTTGAGAATGTTGTCTGTTGTTTCCTATCATTTATTACCTTCTCCCAAGGTATATGATTCATATTGCATATGAAATATCTGTACTTCTGAAATTCCAGTCAGTTTCTGCCACAGGTAAAGTAGCTCCTCCAAACAATTTCAGATCTCAAATCAATGTTGAAGATTTAAAAAAAAGCCTTCCTAAAATACACCTTCTACACTACAAAGGATGACTACTGAGTGATAAATTTTCAAGAACATACCACAGCAATACAAGAATTGCAAAAAGGACTTTACTTTCTCTTAAGATTCCCTTACACAGTATCCTTAATCTCCAAGTCAATGATAAAGCGTCTCTAATAACAAAAGCTTTGAAGTACTTATGCCATAAACTAAAAACTCATAGAAAGGATTCTTTCGTGAGATCCAGTGATGGAATTCATGTGTTCAGAGTCTGAATAGTTGTTAAGTACACATGAATGATGCATTCATTTAAACTGAACAACCGAAGAGATTCTGAAAGCTGAAGTGACCTACTGTGCACTCTGTTGAACAATTTCATATACATTGATTAACTCCCAGCACAAATCACTTTTTTTTTTTTCCTCCAAGATTCTCATGGAAACAATTGGATGAAAGGTTTTCTCAAAGAGAAGATGGAAAGTACCCTGTTGAGACTGGTGCAGCACAGAGCACTGAAATGGAAGACAGCAAAATTCCTAATCTACACCAAATGAGAAATGTTAAATATATCAAGTTTACTTTTACCTCTGGAACTTAATTTTACTATTTAATTAATGTTTAACAATACTTAATCACAGACTCATAGACTGGTTCGGGTTGGAAGGGACCTTCAAGATCACCTAGTTCCACCCCCCTGCCATGGGCAGGGACACCTTCCCCTAGCCCAGGTTTCTCACAGCCCCGTCCAACCTGGCCTTGAGCACTGCCAGGGAGGGGGCAGCCACAGCTGCTCTGGGCAACCTGTGCCAGTGCCTCACCACCCTCACAGGGAAGGATTTCTTATATCTAATGTGAATCTGTCCTCTTTCAGTTTAAAGCCATTACCTCCCATCCTATCCCTACACCTCCTGATCAAGAGTCCCTCCCCAGCTTTCCTGTAGCCCCCTTTAAGTACTGGAAGGCTGCTATAAGGTCTCTCCACAGCCTTCTCTTCTCCAGGCTGAACCACCCCAACTCTCTTAGCAATATAATGAAACCCAGTATAAAAAATTCTCCTTTATTTCACTGTTCCTAAGATCTTTTCTATAGACATTTCTGTACCTAACATAGACCTAACATTTCTTCCAGTTCTGTACCTAACATTTCTTCCAGTTGTAGAAGCTGTTACAGTATCTTTCATGCACTAGCTAAAACCAGTTCAATCACTTATTGACACTGCTCAGCTATGACAGAGTAATGCTTTCAAATGAATGCAACTTAGCACTGTATAGACAAATTCTGTTGGTTTACCTCTTAACTGCCCAACTCGTAACTTTGAACCCCTGAAGGTCTTATAATGTAGGCACCTTTTCATTAATACAGATAGAGCAACATAGGTATATAAGCATCTCCCCTCACATACACTTCTGCTGCGCTTGAAGCAGCAGACCATGTTGTGCAGAAAAATCTTTTTGCTTTTTAATAAAATTCACCCAGTGTCCAAATTTTTTCTGCAGATCAAGTTTTAAACTAGCAGTGTGTAAGCGGATCACTGAGAGAAGCGGTAGCTTTTAACAACTGGTAAGGCAGAAGAGATTCTTAGGTAGGCACAGGGAACAAGTTAGTTCTTCTCTGTGTACTTAAAATGTACACAAGACTGGACTCTTGCAATAAATACTAAGCAGCTCACTACCACATCAACATGTTGACACTCAAGAGAACAGCAACTACAAACATTACAGCTGTAAGCCAATTAAATAAAAAAAACAGACAGTACTTCTATATAATGTATAGGAATGATGGAAGACACTAACTCAGAATAACGTGGAAATTATATGCAGCTAATGTTAGCTGCCTAACACTATGTGTATGATTAAACAAATTAAACAAAAAAATCCTCATTGTAAAAAAGCTGTTTAACAAGAAACAAAGACAAAATATTTCTGGGGAAAGTATTAAGCTGTCTTAACAATGTGACAAGCTATTAATTGAGAAAAACCCGCAAGTTCCAGCTAGGTTACCAAATCCATCTTTGTCATGCTTTAAAAAGTCAAACAAAAACTTTGCTGCTACAGACTCCATCTTGCCTGCAAAGAGTGATGAGTTACTAGCAGCTTCTCATTAAGATGCTGCAGAAAACAAAATCCCTAGAGACAAAGACATCTAAAATAACTTTGTGACCTTCTCTGTTCTTCTTATTCCAGGAAACACTGATGCTGAACAGTAGAAATAAGCAAAACTTGCATAAAGTGTAGAAGAGTTGAGAAAGAACTGTAGTTTTAGGCCTTGCTGTTCATGGATTAATTCTGTATACCACTGGATATATATGCAATATTTGGTTTAAAAGGAAGAACTGGTCAGCTCATAGAAAGAAGTGGTAATAACCCAATTATTTTTCACTCTTGAAAAGAGAGCTGTAGCCCAGAAACTCAGACAAAAAAATGGTGCCACGTGTAGGGTTCACCCAGGTTTGAAGTCTGCAAAATCTGCCACTTAAGTGATGTACATGATTGCAACACTACACAAAACACAGAACTTATTTCATAAATACTATAGTCTGTCTGCAAAAAGATTAAATGAAAAAGCCTAATTAAGGTGTACAAATATTTCCTGAAAGCAAAAGCAAGGATGGAAAAGATTATTTAGTGTTGCTATGATGTACTACGAGAATAGTAAAGGCTCAATCAAATAAAAAGTTTAAGTGCAGCCTCGATAAAATCTCTGAACGATGACATTTATCAACTTCATCAAACTCCAAAGTGAAAGAAGCTCCAGCAAATTAAAAATCTAAAACCTGGCAGGACACAACAACAGAAAAACATACTGGGGGAAATAATTCTGCAACAGTCAATGAAGGATGGATGACCGGTCTTCTTCCATGTATAAACTCAGTGATTATATCAGTTTAATTTACTAAGAAAATTCACTAAATTTAAGCCATGGATATTATCTTAACAAGAAATCAGTTAAAACTGCATTATAACCATGTGATCACCTTTTCCTAGCCTATATTCTAAAGGACATTTTATAAAAAAGGGAACCCAGAGGATGGAGTGTTTAAATCTTCCTAACTATATTCATCAGAATAAAAGAAATCATGGGTTACAAATCACAATGCTCAGAAGTCATCAATGTAAAACCAGTATCATCTTGCTTTTTACATCTGCTTTGTGTGTTTATTTCATAATTTTTCCAACAAAAGCTGTCTACCCACTAAGTAAAGAGGTAATAGTAGAGACACTGGAACTTACTCAGCATCAATACATCTTCAGCAAATTACTATATGAGTTGTTACAGCAAAAGCCTTCATCACTGATGACAATGCATGAACCAAAAGGCATATACATTCTTTAGCACAACATGTATTACCTGAGGCATTCTTGTCTAAAATTAACAAATTAATTTTTCAAACTGGATCCAGAAGCAACATAATAAAATCTGAATTCCAGGTTGATATGAGTCACTGCCAGACATATTATTCTTAAAAGAATGGAAAACTTCAGCTGAAACCGAAAGCAGTGATTAAGCAGATCAGGGCAGCGGAACACCTTCTGGAAATCCCAAGGGTAGCAAAATAATTATATACCTGTTGATCTTTTTGAGAGCAAAAGAGCTGTATTAGTTAGGAATCTGTTTTCTTTTTAGAAACAACTGAAGAAATCAGCTGCTTACACAATGCAATCCTGACTATCATCACAAAGGATACCTTTAGAGAACAGAGAAGAATAAAGAAAGCGAATTGTAAAATTTGTAATAGAATTTAAATACTTCATTGAAGTAAGAGGATATATGAAAAACATTCTCCTGACAAATAATCTGTAGGATTTAGACATCATAGTTCCGGAAGTTACTATGAGAAATATAACAAGTACTTTTTATCAAAATAATAAGGAAGGAAAAGAATCTAACAAGAGGAAATAAAACTGACATACAATTAAGCTGATAACTGAGAATTTAGTTAACCTGGAAAGAGAAACTCTACAAGCTGGAAAGACTTGTAATTCTTCATGACTTTTCTAGAAGCTAAATTTTTGTTTAAAAGTGCACAATATAGACTAAAGAGTACCTTGACAAAAACAAACAACCAACCAACATTAAAAAAAGACAAAATAATGTTGCATTTCTTTGTTCCAGGAATTTGATAGATATGATATTATTGCCAGGGCTTTGTGTGCATTTTTTAAATTGTTTCTTTAACCAAATTTTGACTCATTTGTAAGACAAAAACTACAATGTATTCTTTCAAATTCACATAGATTTTTTTTTTTTAACTGATTAAAAAATTTGTACCATGACTTGATCACTGCAGATAGAAAACTGATTTACCTGGATATTTTACAGTGAAGCTGCCTGAGACAGCACTGCACCTATTGTCCAGTAGGCATAATTTTCAACCAAGAAAATTTCATACATTCAGGAAAAAGCACAGTGTTTATTCTCCTCCAGTTTCTGATGCTTTTCTGCATTTAAAGTTTGTATAACCTGAATATTATTTGAAAATAGCCATTTTTATGAGGTTATATTTATTATTTTTAAAATATATTAAAATTAACGAAAATGATACACAGAAGAATGACTTATGGTTCTTGTGATAAGAAGTGAGTTCTAGCAGCATCCTGCAATCCCATGGTGCTAGAGTCAATATCCTTCCTTCCTTCCAGCATCTGATGTCACTTCTCAAACAACAGTCTAGGGAAGCAGCAAAGTAACACCAGGAGTTAAAGCTTGGAGAAAGAGAATTGACACTGAGATCTGTTCTTGCCACCAGATCCCTCAACAGCATGAAGCTGGGAGGAAGTGAGAGACTGTCAGTCTACTGTCTTTAAGAGTTCACAAAGTTGTGAAAAAAATATACTTGGAGAAGCAAGAGAGAGGTTGGAAAGGCTGAGAAGAGAGGACAGGAGAGCCTAGGAGACTGTATGGGAGTAAAGGCAGATGTTCATGTCCTCTGGTTCCTCAGTGCAGAATACAAGTTTACTGGATTTCTAGATGTTAATGTGAAAACTGGGAGAAGGTTCCTTCTGGCTCTCACTTGGAACACTGCTGTACTGGGAGCCATCGTCCACAGGGGCAAGCTGGTGTCAGGAGCATGGGAGAAACGTGCTCTCCCACAGAGTCTCTCTCTGATTCCACAGCTGGTCTCGCACAGGTGAAAGATGCTACTGACTCAAGGGATGCCGCTGTGCCTGTATGGTTAGACATCATTTTGCATATTTAGGGTATCTCTGAAGATAGCAAAAGTAGTAATATTATGTCTAGAGAGATTAAAAGCTGAAGTTAAAAGAATATTACATACAATTACTTTAAGTGTAGGAAGAATTTATTATGAAATTATGACAGGGTTCATTATGACAGAATATTCTCTCCGGTTCCTAGTTGGCACTGAATTCAAAAGCGTAATTAAAACCACAAACACACGTAGTAAGTTAGAAACTGTGGCAGAGCTAGGAAAAGAGAGGTCAAGTGAATTGAATTAAAAGAAGAGACATGGGAATTCTGCTTCTTACTCTAAACTGTGACAATGATTTATTCCCTTACTGTAGACCTTATAGATGTAGTCAAGTCCTTGTTCTTAATCTGTGAGAGAGTGACAAAAGGTTTCTGTAAACTGGCAGTTGACCATTCTCCCAGTACAGAGAGGGAAGCAGTAACTAGGACACACTGCAGTTTGGTAATACTGTACTGATCCAAGAAGTTTTTTAGATTAGATACAACCTTGTGCTTTAAATTAAGAGACCTGTAAAATTTCTTATTTAGCTCCTTTGATCCACTGTATTTACTGAACATATCTCTGCATTCAAACTTTAATCTTTCTGAGCCTCAGCAACAGATTGTTTTTTTCCCCTGTTATTACCTACCTTCCATGGATTCTGAAAATTACCACAAGTAATATTAGTGATGTGTTTTAGTATTTAATTACTACTGAATTTAATACTGCATATAGTATTACTGAACAGTAATACACCTATCAAATGAAGTGATGGAAGCAAAGACTTTTTTTTTTTTTGGTAAGGAAGGGAAGGGCTATGAGTCGTTCTAAGAAAAAGCTGGATGCTGATACTGAGATCAGTTTTTGGCTGGTATATTCAACTGAATCAGATCATGAAGGAGCCAGACAATATATTTTCCCCATTCTTTACAATTCTTCTTAAGTTTTTCAGACTGGTGCATATTTAGAAATAAAATCTAGGTTGGTGGGCAGGACAATATGATAGAAATGCCAGGCATAAAAGCAAGGGGACAGGACAGCAAAAGAGCAATTATCAGTGAGTAAGCAGACTCAAAGAGCAGCAAGGGGACACTATGTTCAAGGATCAGGTGAAAAGGCAGGAGGAAAATGCCAGACATTCAGCAAGTCGATAAAGCAGTACCAAACAGTCAGCAGGTGTGCCAAGCAGCAGAAGAGCAATTCCGCAAAGTCAGCAGATGCACTCAGCAGGAAGGTGATGCCAGGCACTCAGAGCAGGAGACAGGGCAGCAGAAGGCCAATGCCCATATGCAATCAGATCAAAAGGACAATAAGGAGGCGATACATGCCGTTCAACAGATGGACAGGGCAGGAGGTAGTCAGTGTCAAGCAATTAGCTGGTCAAGAGGTAATGCCAGACAGTCAGGCAAAGGGCCAAGATTTCAGGAGGACAACGCCACACACCCAGCAGGTAGAGAGAATAAAAGAGAGTAGTGGATGCCAGGCAGTTCCCAGACAGGCAAGGCAGCAAAAGCCCAAAAGCCCACAAATAATCAGATGAGACTGTCAGCAAAGACAAAACAAAAACCTGCCAAACAATTGACAGGGCAGCAGGGTGGCAGTGCTTTTTCAATAACTTAGGATACCATGAGTGAAACAGTCCCAAGAATCTAGATGCTCACCCTCTGGTAATATCGTTAGATCAGAGTGAACTATGAAAATCCACAGGAGAATAGCACACAAATGGAAACAGCAGATGAGTCTGACCCTAGCACCTGGGGAGGCCATGGGACCTTCCTATAAAACAAAAATATGAGAATCCACAAGAAAATCAAACAAATGGGAAAAATGTGTCTAAAAACTGTTTCTGATGATGATTAAAAAAGCAAAAAAATACTAGCAAAGAATTAGTTTGGAAATGATTTGGTGGGATTGAAGATGTTGCTTACCCCTCTCTGGAGCCCACATAATGGGAATGTTGGGAATTTCTGCAGCAGAAAAACAGAAGAGAAAAGGGATTTCTGACTCCCAGTTCAAGGAAAGCATGTCAATTTAGGACTGGGTAATCTCTTTGGGCAAAAAATAAGAATTCAGCTGAATCTTTGCCCATCCCCAGATACATGCCTTTATTGAGGTTTGCGAAAAATTTAAGAAGCCCATATCAATTTCATCTCATGACATCCCACCCTTATTCCCCAAAACCACACTTACCTCTAGCACAAGGTGTATAAGAGGGGAAAGGGGATGGTCTTGTGAGCTCATTCCCATATCCACTGCAAAACAGCTTGTGAAGATGAACAGGAGTACCCATTAGCCACTGCTGGCCATTTGTGAGATAAACTGAAGAAGTCATTGACTGTTACTCATCACTAGTGTAGGCTGGTGTTTGAATTTAGTTTAGATACACCCACACTCTAATGAAAAGAATTAGTCTTACGAGTCTTGCAGGGTAACCCTGTTCTATGGCAAGAGTTGCAAAAGTGTGAAACTTATCCACCTTTTTTACCTTGAATATTCTCTTTAACATAAGCACTGTGTTATTTAACATGGTTGGTTTTTTAAACAAA
The DNA here is from genome assembly GCF_003259725.1 of Athene cunicularia. NCBI lineage: Eukaryota > Metazoa > Chordata > Aves > Strigiformes > Strigidae > Athene > Athene cunicularia. The sequence goes on along the minus strand of NW_020799101.1, from coordinate 35,924,748 downwards.
TTAAACCATGTTTCAGAAATCTTAGCTGCTGCTCTATTTCTGAAACATGTAATGAACTCTGGAATGTAAGAACTGAGAAAATCCCAGCAGTAAAAAAAAATCACTAATTTAACTAATCTGTCATTTCAGTCATCAGTGGTTTTATTACTAAGTATCTTCCTAGTAACTAGAAGTCAACCAACTAAGAATCAAACTTCACTATTTCTGTCCTCTTAGAAGTCCACGTTGTGTGTGTACTTATCTGCCTGCACATTAATTTCTTATTGGTAACACTGAAAACCTACATTTCACTTCGCTAAGGGAATAATATGCAAGAAGACAATTATTCCCTCTCCTGCAAACTGTAGAGAACCTGAGACACAGTAAAGGACTCATTAGCTTTCCTGTTCACAGCTGAATTAGGATTTGGAAAGGTCACAGAGACAGAATCCACATGAACTTGCCATGTACTCATATGCAATAAAACTTTTAAGTAGTAACAAGCGAAGGTGACAGAACATTATTTATAGTGATCCTCTGAGTATCAGCCACTCATTCCCCTTCTACCTGAGCAAACACAGGAATAACAGAGGTAAATATAACTTCAAATTTAGAAATTTGGGTCATAGAGCAAGAATTTCTTCCATATTGAAACTTTCCTGTATCAAACACTACTATTTGGGTTTAGAACAAAATGACAGGAAATTTAGGTAAAGGAGACCAAGAGATTTCCATCATATGATTAGTAATGGCATAAACCACCCTGGATTAGCATACAGTGGCTGAACCAGAGTAGATATTAATACTACAGAGTACAAGGTACTTAAAGCATGCATTGGCTGTTTCATAAAATCCTGTGATTTTGTGGCCAGCAGCAGCTACAGTTAGCTGCACCACATCAAGAACAAAATTGCTAGCATCTTCTCTCTAAAGGGAGATCTTTCAAGGCTCAATGAAAATGAACTATGACAAACTGATCTCAGTGAACCATAAGAAAATGTTTATTTCTGGAGGAAAAGGTGGACTTTTTAAAGCTAGTGAAAATTTAAATGTCAGTAATAAATAACCAAGCGTAGATTAGGCACCTCTATTAATTTGGGTATTCTCATTACAAAACCGGGAAAAAGAATGTGCACATGAAGTGACAAGAAGCTAAAATATAGTCTAAATTAAGGTTAAAAAGTAATTATTTTCTTGTCCATTATTGATAAGACTTTCATGCCTGAGTGTGACAATAGTCATTTTGGTTTTCTATTCTGGTACTTATACTGAGTCAACATTTTGCTAAAGCTTCACTGCTCCACGTGGTAGCAATTAGCAGAAGCAGGCAAAGGACTAGTTATAATCCTAAGAATAACTGCTGAAGCCAGCTGCTTTCCGAGACTCTTCTAGTTTCTTTCCGCTTAGTGGCTGGAAAAGCTCCTACACAGCAGGCAAGGAGCAAATGAGAAATTCTCTACTCTTTAATAAGTATTAGTTTTAATGATCAACTATTTTAATAGTGAGTCATTTTGCTATTCTGGTGTGCTTATGTCAAAAGGACTAACTCACTCAATTTTTGATACCTCTTAAATTCAAACCAGTATCTGCCCTCTAGCTATCATTTCTTTAACATGCCTTCACAGAGAGGTCTTCGTAACAGGTCTATACATTTTTTGTTAATTTTCTCCCTATTAAGCTTTTATTAAACTCTTTGTAATAGACCATGACCAGAAAAAAAATGACACATTAAGGGCAAGAATTGCATAATTACAGGCTTGACAATGTTTTCGAGATTATTTTGCCTTATCCTGATGTTTAATTTTTTTCAGTTCCCTATTATCTGCTGTGAAGAGATGTTTTAATGGAAACCATTTTTAGAAATGCCTAAGAGGAAAAAAAATCCTAAAGTTTCAAATTGAAAATTTTGTTATGCAAAAGTCCTATGGCAGGCATATTCCCCCCCCCCCCCCCCCCAAA
>NW_020799101.1:35906577-35922760 GCF_003259725.1 Athene cunicularia | reverse complement strand
CCCCCCCATTGACAGAAAGACTGCAAGATCTATCCACTGTTGCAGCTACACTGCTAATAGGAGCCAAGCCAGTTAATTTAAACTAGCAGAGAGATGTCCATGAGAGCTGTGGTCTCTACAGTGAAGATGCAGTTAAAAGGCATCAGTAATGCCAAAAGGAGAACCCTTCTTTTTAACCTGATAAAAAGTAAATTATAATCATAAGTTTCTCCCAGCTGTATTTTTGGAAGTATTTGGGATCACTGGGATATGAACCATTTGTCTACCCACCGGATATGCCAAGTCTTTTTCCAACTTCCATTCTGAAATTACCTCAGAGTAAGAAACTTAATTGCAAAACTTAAGATAAAAAGAGCAAGATTTCCTGGCTTGTTACTGTGGCTTTGCTTATTCTATGAAAGCAATCAAATTCTTTACTGCTGTTTTACTACTGTTATCTTCAACAGATCATGCAAATATTTCATACATGTTTGAAAGACAGAAAACAGAACTTCTATTTGTTGTTTGAGAGTATTAAGGAAAGCTAAAACAAAGCAAATAAAAGTTGATCCTTAAATGGGCAAAAATACCCAACTACTTAACAGGAATTCTGTTAGCATTATCCTTAGGATATGACAGTCAGACAACTTTACACAGAAGGTTAATACATTAGTTAAATAATTTAAAAAATATTTGTCCCAGCATCCTCAATCAATATGATCACAGTTTTGCATTTTCAAAAAAGAGACAGAGAAGCAATTGATGTAATCCTTTTGGATGAGGAAATAAGATTGATTATTTATTAATTTCAGGATCCATTTGATTCAAATGAGCTTCTCATTTAACATATATAAAATACAAGGCTAGAATCTAGTTTGGCCTTCCTCACAGAGTAACCGTTAGCATCATCCATGACTTCTTGTAAGGAGTACAAAATAACTTGAGTTTTATTAGACATCTGTCCCACAGTCAGTCACTTTTGATTTGACAGGATTAAAATGGAGAATACAGCTCTTCTTTAGAGAACTTGTTTGTGTGATTCATCTCTCATTGTTAAACAAATAAACCAACCCAAACACATAAAAACCTTCCATTATGATGATTTTCTCATTGCTTTCCTGGCTCAAGCCTCCTATCACCAGCTTTGTTATAATTCTCTTTAGTAGACTAAGAAAGCTGTTGGTACCTTACATTATTATTTCCCAAAGAACGTACAGGTAAAACCCAAGTTATTTCCCAGTGTTCTTTCTGATAAACTAAACAGACTGAGTTGTGTAACTCTTGCAGAAAGCAGCTCTCCTAGCTATCACATAATCTTTTAACCTTTTTCTATATCCACTGTGACATTTGAAACTTTTTAAAAAGGGAATTTCAGAAAAATATGCAGCTTCCCATTTTAGACACATCAATCTAATATACAAAGTATCCTCTGTATTCCTACTCCTTTCTTCCCCACCATCTTCACGCTTATCTTTGTCAGGAAATCTGAACAGAAACAAGCTGAAAGACATACACTCTTTCAAGCCAGTATCTCAGCTGGATACACAGACAAGGAAACATGTTCAAACCTGCTGTTTATGTAGCAGAATATCAAGAATTTGCCAAGTTCTCTTTATTTATCAAAGTTAGCATTCTTCAAGAATGCGTTCTCTGCATATATTTCCTCTTTCCTTCGTTTTTGTTTGTTTATTTATTTATGTATTTATTTGTTGGGGGTTTGGGGTGGGGTGAAGGGCTTCTTTTCTTTTTTTGTGTAACCTCTGATATTTGAGTAAATGGAGCTGAAATGGGATCTGGCTTCCTTCCCCCTCACATTTCTCACTATAGCTGTCCTGGCAGCTCGCAGGTGTTTCCATGCAGCGATTGCAGTTGATGATAGCACAACCAAGCTCTTCAGTGATGCTGGAACGCTACCAAGTTTTCCTAAGAAACTCAAACAAGAGAAAAGAAAGTGCACTTTTTCATACTTCATAAATCAGCTAAATCAGTTTGGAATTTCCCAAGACATAGGTACTTCTGTAACCTGACAGTGTACTGTGTAGTACAAATAATCTGTATACTGCTGCTTCTCAAAGAAACCGGTAATAGTTGTTTAGTGAAAAGTCTTCTGCAACTAAATGCATCAATTCTGCTATAATAACTTGCCTTCCAAATATGCGATTTAAAATCTAATTATAGTTTTTAATTAAATCAGTAAGCCACAAATATATTTGAATTTTTATAACACCAAATACAGTATTTTAAATAATAAATTCTACTGAAAAATTAAAGTAGACTGGATAAAGACATAATCATGTAAGCTAGGAACTGTCTGGAGGGCTAACAAAAAGCAAATGGTACCTTATAGAGTTGCTGATAAACACCTGACAGAGTAGCACAGAATTTGGAAGGAATCTTTCACAGAGCAGTCTATTCCCTTTAAGAATATTTGTTGCCTAGATGCACCTGGCAAGGTTTCATATTTCCTTTAGGAGCATGCTGGGTTGGAAACATTATTTTCTAAGAAATATGGAGAACAATATTTCTCAAAAGGTCTGATGGCGAGTTACAGGATCAGACATCATACATAACACAGCATACTTCATTATACAATAGCTCTACACAGAAATCAAACTTACAGGGAGCGAGACCTCCATTAAGAGATACAGAAAACTACAGTCTTAAAATAGACTACAAAAATAAATGCTGACAAAGGTTATTAAATTGGAGGATACCTTGAATACTGAAGGGTGAAAAGGTGAAACAACAGCCTGCATAATTAGAGGTCGTACGATTTCATAGTATTCCTACCATAAAATGACTAATGTCCAATGTGAGATGAAGACTTCATTCCACCTCACTATGAAACCATCCTGCAGTAACAGTTTCTAAAAAGAAAATTAGTTTCTTCTGTCTCAGTGACAAACACTAAGATGTTTTAGGTACAGCACTAAGAATAGCTGAATACTGCTGAAGAACAGAAGTACTCCCATATCCACAATGGACAATATTAGAAACCCTGTGCTCTGCAAAGGCACTATTTGAGCCAGGGAGGACAAAAACCCCTACATATTTGGATGTACAATTTAAATTATTGTCTATTAGATGGAAGTTGTTATTTGAAATGTCTCAGTGGATTTGGGTTAATCTGGGAGGAACACGTGTTGCTGTAAGAATAGTCTGTAACATGACATACTCTGTTCAGCGTCACAAGCATTTCATTTCAATAACAAAGTTGAAGGGGAAGCAAACAGAAAGAACACATGAATATTATTTATTTTTAGAGATTAGGAGGGTTGCCAACACTATTTGGGGCAGAGAAATGGAAGGATACAAACATTATAATAGTCTGTGGAAATAAAATGGAATTAGAAGAAAAAATTACACTAAATTTTAAGGAGAAACAGCAATAGTGAAAGATATCTTAGGGAACTGGGAAAAGCCAGGTGATAGAAAATTTGCAATTGGTAATGATTATAAAAATGCTAGTGCAATTTTGAACTGAATATACAAAGACTTTGTATCACAGCAGAACGGAGACTTCTCTCTAAACATGGCTTTTGTGTGGCTAGCTTTGGAGTATTTTGTTCATTTTAAGCATAGTTGTTTTTTTTTTTCACAAAAAAGATGACAAATAGGAGAGAGTTCCAGAGAACAATTTCCTTTCACAGACTCGAGAACTTTGATGAAAGAATAAACAAATATGCATATATTGCCAGATTAAATGAAAACATGTACATGACTAAATATGTTTAAAAACAGTCTATAAATATTGAAGAATATAATCAGCAAGAACCAAAAGGAGCATTCATAATTTTTCCAGAGCATCAGAAAAGGAGGAAGACTGTAGGGAAACATCTGTCTAGTTTTACATGATGGAAAGGAGCTCTTCTATGCTTCTTCTAAAGTCTTAACATTTCAGGGCTGACAGTTATCTGCAGTGTGGCTGAACTATTTGCAAATACACACAGTGACGCAGCTCAAGGATGTCTAGCATTGGTTGAGGCACAATGAGTTGATTTCTATTGCTATTATCTAGGTACATAAGTTAGTCCTGTAGCAGGGCAAACAACACTTGTGAGCCACACTAGAGACAAAGGATAAGAGAACAGACAGAAGACTGATAGAGGGCAGACAAGTGAATTTTTTGGATGTACAATTTTGCAAAAGAATAAATGTAAAAGTAGAGAAAACAGACAATAGAAAACTGTGCAGACTATTTGTGTACATGAGATTTTTTTTTCCTTTCTCCTTTGTATTGACCAACAGCAATAGAGAAAATATATTTCTATCTCAGGATACCTAGTGATTGATAAAAATGGTGCCACATTACTTAAATTTTTTCTCAAAAATTAATGCATATTATCATTAACATTCTGTAAGAACTGTAACTGTCTACCACTCCAATAATGTAGTTCAAAGGAAAAAATGTTTGCATCTGGAAATATAAACCAAGTTCCCTAAAGAACTTAACTTGGGCCATATGTAAAGCCCTGATCTCTGTCCAGCAACAAACACTTTTTAAATCAACAAGTCGACTATATAAGCATTTTCAGTATGGACTGAACAACTAGCTCCGTAAATTATAAGACTGTAAAAAAAAATGGGGTTGTATCTACAAAATTAAGCGTACGCTTTGGCTTCAGTCCAAATGCAAACTACCACCAACTGCCATAATAGATGAAGAATTACAGCATTCACTAATAACATCTAGAACAGTTTCCTTCAGCCATCCATTGGGGGATTATTTTTTTTTTAAATATCCACATGCATTTCATCACTTCTAGTTGCATAGACAAGAAAGGATATTCACACAGCAGAATTCAATTGATCTTTGCCCCTCAAAGTGTGAATAACAGTAACTAATTTAAGAGCTTCTCCGCACTCACTGACTAGACTGAGGCTATAAATTTAGGGACCAGAGACAGGTAAGTAAAATCAGATATTGCAAATACACCTAAAATAATCTATACCATTATAAGAAAAAAAGTTAACACACATCAGTGAAACAACTGCAGTAACCTGCTATGATTCTGATATAGTGTTGAAAAGGCAAAGTGAATGAGGAAACCGAATTATTTTTTGAAACTTATTCATAAATTTTGGAAGTTTCAAGAAGTTATTTTTAATAGATTATGCTATGCTTAATTTCAATTTGATCAATAATTATGCAATTCAATTAACATTAATTCTCTGAGCTGTAAATACTCTCAGGAACTAATTTTATTTTGTACAGTATGATAGCAATTATGTATCTATGTTCAGAAAAGAAAGTAGAAAAATGTGTGTTCTAATCGAAAGTACAGGAAGATTAAGGAGAAGCAGGACTGAATCATTCCAGCTGAAATATGACCTGAGGGACTATTCTCCCTACTTTCAGAAAAAATGCTAAAATGTCTTCCATGTACCAGATTCAATTATTACCAGTTTTAAAATCGTGTCTTAAAGATGACATCTTAATAGCACAGTGTCATGATCACATTATTTCATTATCAGTTCAGTAATGAGAGGAGACCATGCTGGATGAACACCATACACAGAAGAGATCAAAACCACTTCCTACATCAATGCAAGTTTTCCTGAAGGCTTGCTATTGCATATTTCATGTTGACATAATGAATCTTCCATTTTGAATTGTCTCTCTCATTGACCCAAAAGACATTAAATATGGGGCCAAAGCTTGTGCTTTTTCATGTTTTTGTTATGACAGATACTGGCAAACTAATTTTCTTCCCTTAAAAACTTTTTTGAATGAATGATCTAATAAACCCTATCATAAAACCAAACCTTTTCATTGCCACTTGGTAATAAAAACTGGGATTCAATCTCTCCACCATGATTTAAGTTTAGTCTTGCAAGTTAATCCAACTTAGATGAGTGACAAGTGAGTAAATACTATCCCATATAAATTCTTTTTAAGTATGGGAATAATTTGACAGTCAGAACACTTAATCCTGTTATAACGAACTGAAGTCTTGCATAGCTATTATGTTTAAAACCAATGTATTTTTTCTTCAGTACAAGTTACTAATGATTTTTATTTCAATGTGTCTTTATTATATAGTCTAAAGATACTTCAACTCAGATAATTTTTTAAATGGCTCACTAATATCAAAACTCATCAAATAAATCATCACCACCTGTCTTAATTAGTTTGAGTAACAGCAATGAAGCAATCTAAGAAAAATACTAGGTATTTATGTGCAGAGTTCTCATTTGTTTATTTCTTGTCCCAAATGCTGCTTGAGAATCTGTGGCTAATTTTTGGCACTGGCTGCAATGCTTTCTCTGGCACTACTGCTTAGGCTTGACCCTGCATAAAGGTAATAAATCAGGAAAACTGAAGCAGAAATTCACCCCTCCTTATACACAGTGCTGGGAACACAACCTTCAAAATCATTAATTTAGTTTGCAAGTAACAGACCAATTCAACGAACACACTTTTCACGTTTGTGTTGTTATAGCACAATGAATCATCTGTAAAATTCAGTTTCACTAGCTAGCACACTGTGGTCATATTATACTGTTCCCTTTTTCTGATACATAGACCCTTATGTTTTAGTTACTCAAGGTTTTTAGTTACTCAAGGTTTCCAATATATCATCTAAAAACATCAGAAGTAATGTATGTGAGCATTTTCTTTACGTGTTTGTTTAGTTACACAAATGTTAGACAATAAATTTTAAAATACTTTTAGATTCCTATTGGAGAAAAATTAAACTGCATGGTTGACAGAACACATTTGTAAGTAAAAAGCATTTTAGGCATGTTATAATGAACTCAAACCAACTAACTTGGAAGTCTAAGCAATTGAAAACTTATATGAGCACTTAAGAGAAATCTAAATATGTTAAATTATGGAAATGAACACTTCAGGCACTCAATCTTAATTCTGCCCTTTAGTGAACATAAGCAAAGCAAAATAAGTATGAAATTTTAAAAGTTCATATTAATCTAATTTGGAATCATGAATACCAAAATACTCCATCAGCAATCATTGAGTCATTTCATATGACAGCTCACGGCCATGAGGTTATTAGGTTAAGTTTCCTTTTGGGTTTTTGTTTGGTTTTTCTTTTTCCTTACCTTAGCTCCTTATAAGTGGAAAGTAACCAGACTTCCTGTGAAATATTTACTGGAGAATCCTACCTCCATCTCTGTGCCTGTTTAGCTTTTTTTGATAATGTTGTGTCAAGCAAAGCAAAAGCAGCTTTGCACAGAATTTTTTCCCCTTACTCTCTGCCTCTCGCACTCTAAACTATAATGCAGTAGCCTGCAAGGGAGAATTAAAGGATCTCTCTTACTCCACTTTTCCTTGTGCAGGACACAACAAAAGCCACACAAGTTTTTGCTTAGCAGTGTTGTACTGCAATGCTAAGGAAAATTAGGCCAAAAAGTTTTCAAAATTTTATGAGGAGAATGGATATCCATTATACTAAGCCACATTTTACTTTAAAAATCGTTTTGGGTCAGAACCCAATGTTAGAGTAATTCTTTGCTGCTATATTCCCTATTGCTTTGTCTGCTCCCAATCTATGCATCACTTGGCCTGTCCAGAGATACTGAAAAGTAAAGTTACAAATGAAAGTTAAAAAAAAAATATCACCCCCCTCCCCCAAAGTGAAGATTTGTCTTATTCCAGGACTATCTCACCTCTGGAGTGACATCTCGTGGTGCAAACCCAGTTCCTCCAGTTGTCAAAATCAAATTAAGTTCCTTTTCATCACACCAATCTATCAGCGTCTCCTGAAAGAGAATAGGAATCCTGTCAGATATAACAAGTAGTATGTGGGATACAGTTATCTCAGAAAACACATGAAGACTTGAAATGCCTTAAAAACAGAGACATATACAATAAATACCAGGAATTGTAAAATCACTCATGGCTTTTTATTCAAAGATTTCAAACCATTATTTATAACCAAAATATGACAGAATAATTCAAGTATCCATCATAATATTTTTGGAAATAGAAACTGAAATTCTGTTCTCCATCTCTTGACCTGAAATGGAAAACAAGAATTCACAGTTACTCATTTATATCACTATTTATTTTTATTTTGAAATATAAATATAATGCTTTGACACATGTTAATAGAGCATGTGCATTCAATTCAGATTACATGGTTGGTTCTTATTACAATAACTTTCATTTCTGTGCTGCACTTTTTAATAACCTGAAAAAAAGCAACAACCACATATTTGTAAGCTTATGTACTAAAAGATGCAGTAATATACCTGACAACACAAAAGATTATCTACAGTAATCTTTTCTTGATTCCCTGCAACATCTCAATAGGACTGTGTGTACCAATTCCAAGGCTGGACTAAGAAAGCTTAGTAAGTATGTCACGGAAATTCAATTACTTATAATACTGGAGAACTCATGATACTACAGAAGTGTTTAAGTTGGTTTGCATTCATTTTTTAAATATTTTAAACTAGTTTTCAAACTGTGAAAATTTATTTAGTCTCAGTATGATTATATTGCTTACCCTTCTTATTCTACTATGGGCTAACACAGCAGCAGAATGTCTGCTTGGAGGTCAAAATTAGCTGTTACATGAAGTACACTCATGTATTACACAGTAAATTATCCACATGCAGAAACCAGTCAGATCAATTACTTAGGTATCCTTATTCTAGCAAATAAAACTCATTGTCTGAAAAAGTTTAGGGCACATTTATGTTTCTGGAGTATTACACTGGGGAGGAACAAACTGTTTTGGTGACTGTTGGCTAGAAGCTTATTATTTATCATAAAATTATATCTGAGCTATAATACAGATTAAAAAAATCTTTAAATACTGTTGGTGGTCATAAAACTTACCAGAACGTTTTAAAGAATACTACCAATTTAGATTAAGCCTCACGTGTATGTTCTGCAGGTTAGCACTGCTATGTAACTTCCAATTAAGAGAAAGCTCATATCCAGACTCTTCCAAACTGGAGGTAGAATTAACTTGTGTCTGCCTGAGAGACCCATCATGCAAACATATCAAAGGATTACTTGAAGAGGTGGCAAAGCCAAAGGCTCTGTCTTTATTTCTCCTTTCTTTACTCATTCCTTCCCCTTTTACGGTATCTCTTGCCTTTATTAAAATCACAATCACCTTTCTACTCTACCCCTTTGGAGAACGGTGCTCTACTTAGGTAGGCTGTAAATTACCAGAAGTTTCTGGTTATATGAACCAAATAAGCTCAAGAAAAGAACACACATAATGTCTCAGACCCATACATAAATGAACTATTAAGTCTGACTTTTGACTTACATTTTAAGTCTTAAAATAGTTTGCTTCAATAACATAGATATGCATCATTAAAATAGTTTTCAAGAGGTGGCATCTATTTTATCATCTAGAAACGTATCTGTCAACTTTGAACAGCTACAAATTTCAGAGAACACGAGAGAAGTTCAGTATAAAAATGGTGTTTGGTAAAGTTAGAGCTTAATATCGTATATATTTTAAAAATTATTATCAAGAAATATTTGTCAGTATAAAACAGGAGAGAGACTCTGTGGTGGTCTTTGGGTTTTGTTTGATATTTTTTTAATTAAGTATTTATCTTTACATAAAATAAAACCCGACAAACTCCAACCAGTTTTATAGAGAATGAAAATTCTTTCTCTGTTATCATTTTGCTACAGTTCAATAATATTCCAGTTGAGAGAAAAAAATGTCATGCAACAGCCTACAAAAAGCAAAAGATATAAGTATACGTCCTAACTCTTCAAATAAACTGAGGAATAACTAAATGCCTATTACTGCTATTCCATGAGTGTACTTAGGCAGACATATAATTCTCTATCAAGTTGTATTTATAGTCAAGAAACATAAGCTTTCAGTATGAAGACCTTTGACCATGAAGCAATATGTTTGTGTTTCACTGTATTTTAGAAGTGTAAATTGTACCACTTAGATCTTTTAAAACCATGGAAAAATACCTGAGACTGATATTCAGCTTATTTACTTTCTCTCTAGCCCACAAAACTCTATCCCACAACACATTCTCATTGACATTTTAAGTATCTAAAAAAGGAATCACCAGTCCGATCAATCACCACCCCAATCAATTGAAGACAAAAGGCTACTCATAATCACTTGCTCCTGCCAGCAGCCCAGCTAGATTCTCCACTGGTTTTGCACAGAACTGAATTTCCTGTGCCTTCAGATGAGAATTCCTCTAGGCTAGGGACCTGATATTTAGCTTTAATGATGCTATACAAGCAAAATTATTAGATAACATTTCACCCAGAGAAAATTGTGCATCTTTTCTCCTCTTCAAGATAAAATGAGACTAGATCAACAAGTACAGTATCCAACTCTGAAAACAGTACTGTAAAATTACTACCAAATTTTTAAAAGCCAGAACAAAACTAGAGACATCCAGAAAAAAAGTCCCAACAAATAGCATAATATTTTTAACAACTGATATCCTAAAATGAGCTTTATCAGGTTATTATGTCTCCTTAAGCTTTAGTATAGATCTGGTGCCCTGTCCTCTCTACCTATTTCTCTGTATTTTTAAAATACACTTCAATTTCTCTCATTTAAATAAGAAATCCTTGTGTCTAACATACAGTTTATTTCCATCTCTTGCTCCAAATAGCTCTTTTTTCAGTCAGCGCCTTCTCTCTCCCAACTTGGAACTATTTGTTGGACTTCCTATGCACTGCCCAATCTTGAAATTATTTCAGTTATAAAATGGCTCATCAAAAACTTTTCTAATGATCTGTTTAAATTTCCTCATGACCACTGTTGTTTTCACCAGTCCAGAAAAATCTTGCCTCATTCTTTCTCTGAGTTCTTAGCCTTTCACAAGTAAACTCATTTATTTTAAGGCCAATAAAGATTAAGTCATGGAAAGAATGCCTACAGTGTGTGGCACAGTGCAGAGTCCCTATGTTTACCGCAGATACATGCTTGCAAATTCATACAGGCACTCTCATATTAAGGAACACTAAGTTCAAAAGCTGTACAGATGTATTCTTGTGGCACCACACCCAGGCGAGTGGTACCTGACATTTCAGTCAGTGAACAGCTGTAACACCTACTGACATACTTTTTTCTGTGGCAGTAACTTATGAATCTCAATGTCCAAGATGCAGAACTACCATCAGGCTAAATTGCAATGGGTAAGTCATGGAATTTTGATCAGCTCCTCCTGTATTTAAAACAAACTCTAGGACTCAAGCATCTCTACCCTAAACCACACAGCCTTGATCTGAATGATTGAAGAGAGAGAAAATACATCATAATTTAATTTGGTAGGGTTTTCCAGCACCTATTTACATTTATCAGTAACTATCTTCTAATATTTCTAGTAACTGTTTCTTACTAATAACTTCTGTAGGATCATGCCCTCTCCCCCCACCATAATACGCAAGAAACCTGCTCACAGAATGCACAACAGTAATGGTTAGCAAAGTGGGGTATTTTGTAACTCCATTAACGTGCCATCCTCTAATCTCTGCAAGTACACGAACAAGAGAAACAAATATGGATTCCTTTTAGGAAGGAAAGGAACAGTTTTCTGATCTTTGGAGATAACTGAGGGTTGTGGGTTACTTGGTAAATTTCTTGCGGTCTCTTGCCATAAAGCCTTACTACAATCATGGGCACTCTTTCTGTGCTTGATTGCTGCTTCACTTTAATCACGAAGTAGAGCTGTTCTATATGTCTAATTAATTATTTCCTTTTCAGAGTGACAGAGGAATCCATTAATTGACAGAGTATTATAAAGCATGCTGTTAGCCAGGAATTCAAACTCGAGAAAGGTTGCAAGACTCCTCCAGTCCTCTTGCTGCTACTGTACGCTGCTCCTCCACATAGATATTGAGACTATGAATAATGCCCTTAACTGGAGCAGTAGTACTACAAAGCACACACCAATGGTCACTGTGGATCATACTAAATGCCTGCACAGAAGAGTTGAGGTCTTGAGGACTGTTTCTTTCCTATGATGCTACAGTCACGCTATTTCTTGGGGTTTTTTTCCCTCACTTTGCTACAGTGTGGTGGCAGTCCCACATGTTTATGCTTCTGAAATTATCAGAATACACTCCTTTAAATCAGTGTTATGGTGCTTATTCCTGGGATTAACATGTATATCTTTTTTCTTATCAATACATCATTTACTCTATAATATAAGGATTGTAAGAATAATTGTCAATGCATATGCATAATTTTCATACACCTTAACCATTAGAATATGATGTACACTGTTACCATATAAAACATGCGTTAGGAAAGAACAGAGAAATGCAAAAAAATCCCAAAAGACAATTTTTCATAAAGAATCCATACAGAATTCTTCCATTCCATATTCAGTATTGAAACTGTTTAAGCAATTCTGTAGTTAACAAAGATGTTCAGTATTTTGGCAGATGCTAGATTTTTCTAGCACAGTGCAAACTTGAAGCTATTTCACCTTATATGCACCACTAATCACATATGAAAGACCATTTAAAATATGTTAAAATTTCATTGAAATTGCTGAAAAAATATCAATATTAAATATTAAATTTAATTATGAAACAGTATACATTGATTTACATTGGACTTTGAAACAGAAGTAAGTTTGTATAAGCTGTTGAACAGACATATATACTAACCAGAAGTTCTCAGAACAATTTATATGACTGAAAGGATCATTGGGGCTTCTGGGAAAAAATACTGATAGTGCTTTGAAATGCAGAAGTCTGTGTTCTCCAGCACAGATCTTCTCAAAACTATGAGGGTGCAAAACTATATAACTTCTATATTTGCAAATAAATCCTATCTATATTTGCAAATAAGTTAGAAAATTATATACTAAACCACCATCAAAATACGGTCAACATGGTCAACATTTTCTATTACCTCCATCCCCTTTTCCCTTCTCCCACCACCAAAAGGCAGAAAGTAAGAGAAATGTTAGGACTATGTTCAGAGTGCAATCACTGTAGTCAAGAGACTGACTTGGAAGAAACACAAGTATGTATCTCAATGTGTATAAACAGACCTTTTAATCTTTTGAGATTTACTGAACACAGTAGTCTTTTGAAGATTCTACAGATATATTTGCAGTTTTCAGCATCACAGTCATTTTGCATTGTTGTTTTTCTAAATACTAAGCTAATGTAATAAAAGAAGCCATAAAAAATCAACTATTTTACTGAAATGCAAAACTAAAGGAAGAAAGTAATAAAAATGTACTCTATAAATGACTTTTTAAATGGAAATTTAATTATAGGCATTTTCCATTTGAAATAAACAGCAGCTATCAAATATTTCAAGGTTCAACATACCTATGCAGCTTGTAATGTAACCTTTTTTAAAAAAGTACTTCATGTCTTTTAAAAGCTACTATGCATTATAATTACCCCTAAAACAGGAGGAAAAAGAGTTCATCTATGCAAATGAGTAGGGGAAGTCAAGCAGAGAGATGTGCAAACACTGAAGTGTTTGCCAGTCAGATCACCAGGACTGGGAGTGCCAACACTGAAGCAGTCTGCTTTTTTCAGGGCTGAGACTGGCAAAAAGATTTATAACTATTACACTGGAGAAGCATAAAGACAGTATAGGCCACGTACAAGACTGACTCCACAAAATAAAAGTGCAGTTTTAAATGTCTCATGCTGATTTTGTCTCAGAAAACCAAAGGAGGGATATTTAATTCAAGCTAACTACTTTGACATATTAGTCTTAGTATGAACAAGAAAAACTGTGATATTATTGTATGATTTAACGAATTGAATTAAAATCTACAAGGAGGTCTAGAACAGATGCAAACCATGAATCTGTATGTACAGCAAGGCACAAGCCTTTTCTCCTTTCATATAAAAATCTGTTCCCATCTGCTGTTGGTACTACTGGAATCCTCCTAGAATGCATGCTAAGGTCTTGAAATCACTGGAAGGGACTGGTCACTCCAGCATAACAGTCTTCCTCAGATGCCTGGAGGAATGGAAGGAACTAGAGCTGGTCTCCAAACAGGTCTGTTTCTTGAAACAACTTTCCTGTCTACTCTGAATTTGGCAGATATATACATGTGTATGCACATCTATGCAACACATGCTCATCTTTATATAATAAAAATGTACTAGCAAAAGCAAAGTTCAATGTGTCTCATTTCTGTCACGTGTAGAAGACCTCTCTATAATGTTTACTTACTAAAATGTTACAGTAGTTATAAAAATTCTGTTTGTCTTAAGAATTTTTTTGAAACCGATAAAAAATTAAACATAATGCCTCCTTGACAGTATTACTTTTCACAGTGAGAATCCTGACATCTAATATATATTCCTCCGATTGTTCCTACAACAACACAAGCTAAAACAGCAACTGGAATGAAAAGAAAAAAAAATCATAAAATCAACTAAGTTAATCCAAAGTTGCTCACTAATAACATTTTTTTTTTTTTTTTTTTTTTTAATTAAAGTAGCATTTCAAAGACCTGTTATCATAACATATAAATGCTCGGGTTTGGAGTCATAAACTTCAGACTAATTGTGCAGAACAAGATGGCTTTTTCCACATTTTCTTCCCCTTTGCATACATTAATGTTCATCTAAGGTTGTTTAAAAGACAGTTTATTTTGTATTTTCTTCTCAGAATGAAAAGGCAGCTTGATATTACCCACAAATCAGTAACTTTCTGAAACTAGAGTTCTTCACAATATTTCATCTATGTGTAGCCACATCTACAGCACATGTAGCTCATGTACCACTGATCAGAAGTTTCACCAAATTTTGCTGGCTGTAACTAAGCTTATATAAACTAAATCTTATAGAAAAATTAGAAATGGCAAAGTCACAGAAAAACAACTGTAAACTTCTTTGAGCTGTCAAGACAATGCTAATCACTTCAACTCTAAGAAACTGGTAAAAGCATGTCTGTCATACAAGCAGAGATGATAGGCCTTAGAGAACTCCAAGTACAAACGTGTAAGAATCATTTCCATAATAGCACTCAACTCGTATAACCTGCACTTCTTAGAAATTATACTTAAAAATAACCACTCGCAGAATTTGCACGTACATATTTGCATGCAGAGACAACTACATCTCTAGTTTAAGCCAGGTTATACCCTGTGCCTACTTGTTTTGTTTAATGAGCAGGAAGTGCAGTGGATTAAAAAAATAACTAAAAGGCTTCTGTGATTAAAAAAACACATGAGGAACCCAGCTGTGGAAAAAAAAAATGTTTAAACTCAAATGTTTACTTTTCTGTAATTATGAAGTTTTGAAAAATATAATTGTAAAAATATAATTGATTCTTACAGAACCCAGTTCAGTTTCTAGATTCATTTTCTAACAGGAAATAAAACCTTAAATGTTACTTCACACATTTAGCTACAATTCTGTAAGACACAATTTTCTTTTACTTTTAAAATAATATTACAATTTAAGTATTTTCAGTTTTTGGTGTAGCTCTCAATGGAAATGACAAATTGAACAGAGTGAAAATATTCAAGTATCTAAAAAAGGTTGGGGGGGAAAATAACAGATTAAATCATTAGAGAGACAGGAGCTATTCAGTGTAATGCAGTTTGTGGTATAAAATCCCCCACATCTGTATTGTTCATGCATATCATCCATTGAGTCAATGAATTGAATTGTTTTAAAAATAAAATCTACAGCTTTACCTGTGAAAATACAGTAAAGAAAATTTACCTACCAACAAACGGCTGCTGTACTTTGAGATACTTAGTCCATACATATAGTCTAAGAGTGGGTGGGCCGGTGGCCTGCCCCGGAGTGTCCCGGGAGGGGCGCTCTAGTTGCTCCCCTCTTCCTGCTTGAGGCATGACATAGAGGGCAGAGCGCATCCGCCACCACTTCAGCTCCTCTTAAATGCACAAGCAAACCTGAAAGAGATTCAGAAAGAGGGGAAAGGCAGGTAGGAGACTAATGTACATGCAGACTATGTGTCTCAAAGAACACCAGTTACTGATCAGTAACCTTTCTTCTTTGAGTCTGCATGTACATTACCACAGCGACTCACTGAACAGTTACCTTTGCCTTTTATAACCCGGGAGAAGGCCTGAGGAGTCCCACAAACAACTGCAGCATCACTCCACTGAAGGCTGAAACAGCCCTGGATACTATCAGACTAACATAATGCCAGGTGAAAGCTAAGACAGAATTCCAGGTGGCCTTATGGCAAGTGTCCAAATAGCATTCAATTCAGATACTAAGTCTGCCCAGAAATCTAATAGGATTGGCTTTGGCCATGGGGGG
>NW_020799101.1:35874920-35906527 GCF_003259725.1 Athene cunicularia | reverse complement strand
GTGTATAAGAGACAGGTTCCTCAAGTCCACACAGAGCCAGAAAGTAATCTGAATAATTGTGTAGTCTGCTGAACTTCTGGATACCCTCCCAGTGCAACAAGCAAAGAAACAAACTAAAAGACTTGGATCTGTGAACAGAAATTATGAAGTCCTTATGAAATCAAGACTGTGAAGTATAGAATCCAATCAAAGAAGCATAAGATCTGGAAATGAGTACTGGAGGAATAATTGCCTAGCTACTCTGGAACTGTGGCATCACCTCAAGAAGGAATTTTGGATGACTGAAGACAAGATACTCTGCCCTTATAAAGGTAGTATGTGGAATGGCAGCCATAACGACCTGGATACTTCAGTGGTCAGCTGAGTAAACTGTCATCAGGTGTACCACTTAGATAGATACAACCAGAAGGAGTAAGAATTTAAGAGCTCAAAAGGGGAGAAGAAACCACTATAATGCAGTGGTTTTCCGAGGCTATTCAGTCATAAACAATTCAATGCATGCCTTACAGCTGTTAGGAAGCTATGAGTTGTGAGGTGTGAGAACATGAGAGTACTCAACCAGAGAGAGCAACCTGGTACCCTCACCACAGTACAGAAAGGAATCAAAGGAACTGCAGGTAACTAACAACTAAAAGAGCTGGGATCAAAGCAGCCACACGCACATCATACAGAAAATACTGTTTTTTCATAGAGTATGTGTGTGTAGATGATACTTTCATGCTACTGGCTATCATCACTCTGGAGAGGAGCAAGAACTGACTACCCTAGAGACTGATCAATGTTTTGGCATGCAGGGTCCTGAGATTGCCACAGACTGAAGAAGAGTCAGGGAAGAGCTAAAATAAAATTACTATAGATACTACAAAAGAAATTTAACATAGCAGCATATGAATACACCCGCTGTCAGAACAAGGTGAAATTACCCCCAAAATAACAAGTTTGTCTTTACTATTTCTCTATATGTGTACCAATTCTGGTAACTTACAATCAATATACCATAAAAGGGGAGGAAGCATTTTGAAAGCCTAAGCCAAGCAAAACTGCTGTATGGTTTTATTAAGCCAGGCAGCTGAATGAGATGCCAAAACAATGAGTACATTTTAGCAAAAGCACATGCAGTATTGCAAGGAACAGACTTATTAGGGTCCTCTAAAGAATACCCTTGAAGAAAACAGCAAAAGTCACTTGTATCCTCACAGAAATTTCCTTGGGATAGTCTAGTTCATCAAATCCTAAAAAATATACTAAAATGGGCCTGGATGGAATCTCAGTTATTCTCTCTGTCAAGTTCAAGATTATTTTGTCATTCCTGATAGATGACTGTCTACAAAACGTACTCTTAAAGATCAGTAAACATGTTACTTTTTGACAAATGACCACTGGAAGAGCAGATGAATAAACTGTTTAAATGAAAATTTGAACTTTTGGGATAAATTTAGAGATTTGGTCTAAAGCATCACTTCTGTCTTACAAAGAACTGTAAATAGAGTTAAAGCCACTTAGATCAGAGCTCACCATCTCCTGTATGCAACAAAGAACACTGTTATGTCAAACAACTAAAACTGTGAAGAATCACAGTAATATTCTGAGTTAACACTTCTATTTAAAATGGAAGTCTCATAATCACTGTAGTATTAAGAGAATGTACATGCTACCAAACTGGTGGATGAAGTGCTGAAACAACTGCTGGCTGTATACTAGGCTCCTGAGTTTCCAATAACTCCAATATTCTAGAATAATGAGAAACAAAGTGCTCACAGAAGATGGATTTCTCCTGAAGTGAAACCATTTTGTAGCACATGTAAAGGTTATGGATCGTTTCCTACCCTGAATCAAAAGGGTTTGTATGTTTAAATAGTCAAATATGTTATTACACTTCACTACATGAAAACCAAGGTCTGAACTACGCATGTGTCTATTGGTCTGAATGATCAATGTGGGGTAAGAAGGCAGAATGACTAGAACAGACACCTGCAAGCTCCTGAATTCCAAGTACCAATACTGTTCAAGTCAGAATGAAGAGATTGTGGTGACTCAGACACTGCTTTTTCTTAACCACAACAGAATAAGGGTACTGGTAGATAAGAACAGATCTGAAATGCATGGAATTAAAAAGACATCTCCCTACCAACTCAGATGCTCTTCCCCTCTAGAGAAGAAATCTTTGCATTTCTTGATGTTATCAACCACACATTAATCTTTGGTGAATAATACTGCCAATACAATTGCTTATTTAGATATTCACAGAAGTATCTGTTAAGATGTGGCAGCATATTTTGAAGATCCTGAAGATAATGGATTGTAACAATTATTCTATGGCAAGCACAATTCCATAGATGGAGTCACTACATAATGGATGGATCCAGCACCTCCCTGCTTCCTCATGCAGTGCACTATGATGGTGCTATTCACCCCAAAATCATTGCTCTGATCTTCAGCCTATGGATACAGAACAGCACTCCAATTTTGCCTAGCAACATTTACTAGATGTCCCTCTTCTGCAACAAAGAAGTCATCCTTACTGACATCCCTACATATTTGTAGTGGATCCCCCTACCATTTGAGAGATTTTAAGATTACTATCAGCTGTATTCATTCTCTAACACCTAATTATAATGCATAAATTGAAAGAAAGACATTTCCAGCCGACCAGTGCAAACATGCATGCCTAACAACTAAAGACTGTTGTGATCTATGATTGTCCTGTTGTGTTGTTCAGATAGTTTCTGAGAAGTGTTCTTTTGCCCTGGTGAAGCTTACCAAGTCAACAATAAAATCTCCTTCCTGAATATAAATTAGATGGACATTATTTGTGTTCAACCTCCTACCAAAAAATTCCTTCTGCCAATAAAAAAGTATTTGTAGAGAACCGTGAATGTTATGTGTGAGTTGACAGAGAAAGGATTCTTGTACAAATCAAGTCACTACATGTGTGTATACAAAGATATTTATTTTTCTCCACGAAAAATTACTATCCCAGACAAGTAGGGAACAAATTACAGACTACTATTTCTAGATGATAGATGACCCTCCAGGTCTAAGAATCAATGCCAGATTAGCTTTCAGAAGACAATAAAAAACAGAAAGACAGACATCCATTTCTCCAAATATAAGGAAGGTCTGGACATCCTGCTCTGATATATTCATGTGATAGGGATACACAAACAACAAAGAGAAAAGTACATGCAAAAAATGAAAGAAGATTGGAGTATGCTGGAACTGATTAGACCATCTCTGTACTTCGCCATTATCTATTGAGTAGGTGTAATCTTAGAGACCCTGCAAATGATTTTCAAAAGGGATAAGGAAAGAATAAAAATTAATTGAGATTCATTGATGATTCTTAATGCAAACAACACATGGACAGCTGTTGAAGGAAATTAAATAACTGTGATCATTACAGGAAAAAAAAAGTCTTTTCTCTATGAGCCCTTGCTTTTTTCTTACAGAGATAGACCACAGTAGAAGAATAGAATGAACTAGTAACAGGCTGCCTTGCTGATTAGGTTATTGTTTATTCCTGAACTCTGGAGTATAAGCATCCATAGACTAAAAAGTAGCGAAGGAACCTTTTGGCACTTATAAGACAATACATTACTGAACTAAAAAGGCCATTCTCTTCAAAGGGAAGACCTTTTCAGACTATGCAGCATGTCTCTTAGAGGCCAAAGGATTATAGCTATTACACAACACTGGGTGAAAGCTGCTACCATAGAATTTGATAAGCTATCTTCTGCTTCCATTGCAATTTGCAGTGTCTTATCATTTAGCTGATCCCACTGCAATCAAAGATTTCAACTGATTATTATACTTGAGAGAAAACTGATGCAGAACAACTAACATTAGAAAGACTCCCTTGAGAGCTCAAAGTTTCTGGTCATTTCTCTTTTGGAACATTTTTAAAAGACGTTCTTCTTTTTTCTTGATACATACTAACAACAAAATTACTTGGAGTCAGGTGGTAATAAAAGCATTCAAAATCCTAAAGAGATTTCAAAATCACCTTCCAACTGTTTCTGCAGCTGGTATAAATGAAGCTAAAATCTGCCAGGATACTAAAGGTTGTTCAAACATGCCTTTATGGGTATTGGAAATCTCTCAGGCAAAATAATATGCAGAATGTCAAACAACCTACAGCATTTTTGCAGAATTCTTTGTATTGTAATCCCCGTGGTTTCTAAGGTCCTGAGTTCTTGGATATTATTTTGTGCTATACAGAAAGATATGCTAAAACTTTGTTATACAACAATAATTTTATATATATATATATATATATATATATAAAATAAATGTATATCCTTCTGGACTGACTGAAGACAACTGTGTAAGAAGTCTGTCTAATATAAAGTTGCTGCAAATGGAGCAAACAGAAGCTTAATAAATCAATTGCTTCATAGAAGTGATGTAGCTCAATCTAGTCTCAAAACGTTAAGGCTCAAAAAGCCATAGAGACTAACCAGAAGATGAACAAAGTTCAAAGCAATATATGACAGGAGCTGGAAAGGATGACTCTAATCAGAATCACTTATCTCTTGTTTTTGTAAAGACTTCTGCCAAACTTCACTTGCTAAAATTTAAGAATCATAAAAGAAATACTAATCAGTACTATCAGAATGGAAGAAGTATAGAATGCTTTCTGCTAAAGGAAAAGTAATCCTTACAAATGTTTGCAGTGAATCATATTGAGCCTCTTTGCTGCAGAGAAACTTTTGGTATATTCAGCTTTCCAGTCCCATGATTTCTAACATACTGGTTTTATTCGCAACTATTGGTTCAGTGACAGTTTTCAAACACTACTAATTCCAGAGTAAGAAACACTTACACTAAGCATGTCATCTATATAGGTACTCTTAACACTTAATCTTGAATGAATTATGACTTAATTGTTCTGGCAATGGATATATTCGTACCATATGCTTCAGTTGCAAAATCAAGATCTGTGCCAGAACCAAAAGCTGCAGCACTGAGGGAATAGTCATCAACAAGTGAAGCCCTTAAAGTGTCTGCTTCAAGAGGAAATAATGATTTATAAAATTTAACTATGTAGCACAAGACAAACCAAATCGTAGTGTCTTCTTCACTAAAAGGCTTTCTTAGAATTTAACTTCTAAATCTCAAATGATTCCTATTGTGCTAATCTTAGCAGACAATTCTCACCATAAGTAACCCTTTTGAGATAAGTATTTCGGAAAATACTTTTTAAAATTTATTTTAAAATTGCTTTCACATACTTTATCTGGTTTATATCAAACTTTCGTAACACTCTAGAAAACAACATTAGTTTAAATGTCAATTAACATATAGAAATTGTTTGTTATACTTTCATAAATTTGAAGGCTGTGTTTGTCAGTGTATTGGTGCAATTTTTTTTCATCATCCCCCAGCAGCACTACAGGCTTGGGGAGGAGTGGCTGGAGTGCTGCGAGTCAGAGAGGGACCTGGGGGTGCTGATTGACAGCTGGCTGAACAGGAGCCAGCAGTGTGCCCAGGTGGCCAAGAAGGCCAATGGCATCCTGGCTTGTGTCAGCAATAGCGTGGCCAGCAGGGACAGGGAAGGGATCTGACCCCTGTACTGGGCACTGGTGAGGCCGCCCCTCGATTCCTGTGTTCAGTTTTGGGCCCCTCACTACAAAAAGGACATTGAATGACTCGAGCGTGTCCAGAGAAGGGCAACGGAGCTGGTGCAGGGTCTGGAGCACAGGTCGTACGGGGAGCGGCTGAGGGAACTGGGGGGGTTTAGTCTGGAGAAGAGGAGGCTGAGGGGAGACCTCATCGCCCTCTACAGCTCCCTGAAAGGAGGGTGCAGAGAGCTGGGGATGAGTCTCTTAAACCAAGTAACAAGCGATAGGACAAGAGGGAATGGCCTCAAGTTGCACCAGGGAAGGTTTAGACTGGATATCAGGAAGCATTTCTTTACAGAACAGGTTGTTAGGGGTTGGAATGGGCTGCCCAGGGAGGTGGTGGAGTCCCCATCCCTGCAGGTGTTTGAGAGTCGGGTCAACATAGCCCTAAGGGATATGGTGTAGTTGGGAACTGTTAATGCCAACCTAGACGATTCTGTGATTCTTTGAAGTGTATATTTAATGCATCCCTCCTACTGTTTCCCTGAAAAAGAATTAAGAGAGAATATATACACACTTTTTTGGGGAATAGTTTTACAAAAGGATAAGCAGGGAGAGTCAGTAATTATGGAAATGTTTAAGGAGTGCAATTGTAGCTACAACAGGTTCTAGTGAAAAAAGCGCATTCCCATTGTTACTGATGCGCTCAAATCAGACATATAGTGGAGGTTATGCATACAAAATGTCTGCTGTTTCACAGGCACAGAACCCTCCTTGCTAAAACATGAGTCATTTCTAGAGCTGTGAAACCATGGAAAGCCCTCTGGACGAGGAAGTACTTGTTCATTATTTTAAAGATATAAGAAGACATACACGGTAATCTTTATGAGAATGTCAAATTAGTTATATGCTTAAAAACCAAAAAGTTCCATAAGAAATAATGAGTCTTTCCAACTGTGCATCACCTGCTTTATTATATGCTATTATTCTAACATATAGTCTGTTACATGAAAATATATAAGTGATTTTTGGTTTTTTTAATTGCAAAACTTACCTTTCTGGACATGTTAAAATCACATTATAGTAATCTGTTCAATCCTTTATTCTAAAGGCATCATCTCAACAATTAAAAATACCATATTGCCCCTTTCAGAGAGTTGTATCATCTCCCACACATTCTACTTCGAGGATTATGATGCATGCAGTATATGTTATCTCTGGACTACTGCTTTCCCTTGTAGAGACAATCGCCACTTTAGTGCTGGGGAGCGATGAAGAGACTACACAGGCAGCAGAGTCATTCAGACAGTATTTTCCGTAAGAGAGAGTAGGTGGAATTAGTGGATGAAGGAGAGTAGGCAATAAATTTTATCTGTGAGTAAGAACCGGGCAATACCCTCTGGAAATTAACAACTGCACAATGTTGTATTTATGTTTCTAATATTGTAGTGATCATTGTACATCAAGCAGTTAGTGATCCACATAACAGCTCCCCTGCAGTTCCCAGAGCAGGCTGTGCCGTGTTCCACATCCTGCATGGCCTTCAGGCCTGTGTCATGCTGCACAAACCCCTTGGCCAAAGGACAGACTCAGTCACCTCACTGTAACAGTGGAGCCTTGGGCAGCTCCCACTAAGTGCTGGCGATTATATCACCTGCATGGCCTTTCCTCTACCTAAAAATGTAGCAAGAATTTCTCAGGAGTGGAGAAATCCATCCAGGATTTGATCTAATGCTACACGAACACACAGTTCCCAGCATCTGAAGAGATTAAGATTTATTTGTTATCTATATTCCTTTTATATTCTGCCTCATTTGGGGCAAAACTTTTATTAAGCCATTTGCTATCAGGCCTTCCTTACTGAGATCCAGAAAGAACCTGGCACCATCCCTCTCTCTCCCACCTGCCCCAGTGCAGACTACACACTCATCCAGAACTTCCTTTTCATTCTAATACCCATCACTTCTGACTCTACAAAGGAGAAGCCCTTGCTTTCTTCTTGCAGTTACTAAAAGCAAATGTTTTCCATCCTATAAGAGTTTAATATCTGTGATACTTGAAGACATTAAAAAGAGATCAAAGATTTTTTTTCTTCTGCCAAAAGTTATAAATTTGTGGTTAAAGATCAGGTCTACCAGGAATCAACAATTCTATAGCAGCAATATTCCAAGAGCTTTTACATTTGCAACCATGAATCTAAGCACAGTATTTGATAATTTGTCCACTCAGAGCTTTTGGGTTTAGATCTGTAACCATCTGTACCGATCAACTCTAAGAAATGTAGTAGTCCATTAAGTCTCTAGAGCTGCTGTTTCATCTTTCACTTCTAACCCCAAAAGGAGAGATATTTTTAGTTAGAAACTCTTAAGTATTTTTTGTCTGTCACCCAAATTTCAAAATATCTCCAAGAAAAACCACATAAGAGCATTGGCTACAGCAAATATATTTCACTGTAATGAGCTTGTAATGAGCAGTATACAGCTCTCTACACAAAAAACAACTGTACAGACAAAATCAGTTTTTGTCAGACAGCTCCTTTTCTATCCCATTCTTTGGATTTTGTAAAATGTAAGTTTCATGTCTCTGTTAACCTTTAGAAAAAAAGCCACAATAATAATGATAAAACTGACGCGGAGAAGAGCAGGCTACCACTTCATTTAAATATAGTCAATTGAAGGTCATAACCAACAAGTTAACATCTGGCCATCCTCATTTACAATACTGACAAAAGAATACTGTTTTGCTCAGGAAATAATTGCAGGCTAACAGAATAAACAGACTACACCCCTTTAGGCTTCTTTTATTATAATGATGTTTTTGTAGGGAAATACTCAATTTTTCACTGACCTACTCATAGAAAAATTTTCATCAGTAACCTATCTTTGGATAGATTTGAGTGTCTGACTGAGGTCTGATAAGAACTATCTTCAGCGCCTGCTTTCAGGCTGTCTTACAATTTGCATAAATTAAGCATGAGAGTTAATTTTAAAAGTGCAGTAGAAATAAGGAAGAATGTTGCTGAAATGCAAACAAATGTGCCACTCATGGACATTTCTGTCTCAGTCTCTTTATTTGTTCTTCATATGGAAGTGCTTCCATAAATGAGATAATTTTTATAATCTGACTCGAAATCTTTTTCAGCCCTACTATGTCATTTTTGTGATTAGGGGATCAGCCCTTTAAACAGCATTGTATATGGTGGGGCACCAGAGGCTCATACATAACAGAAAAGGTTTTGCGTTCTGGTCTTGGTTCCTTTCCTTTTTTTTTTTTTTTTTGGATCCCCTTCTGTTGCCCCTGAACACTGAGTTAACAGTAACCACCTTCTCAGACCTCATTCTTGGATCACAATAGTCAAATTAGAGACCCCTATTTTATATGCAAATTTAGGGGTTTTTTTATACCTCCCATACAGATCACTTAACATTTACGCTTGGATGACATGGTTTGTCATCCAATCAGTATTTCAATGCCCTTACTTGCAGTTATACTTCAGTTCTCTACAAATAATGATTTTCATAATTCATTGACGCTACCTGTAAATAGCTGTAGAAACTGAAGTGTTTAAAAAAAAAATCAACCGATCTCCTTTTTTTCCTATATATACAGTACCAGTATTCACCTATTTTGCCAATCATAAAAAGAAAGAACTGTCAGAAATTTATTTACCACAAGAAAAGCTCATACTGTAACTCTCCCTCAAACTCAGTCAAGCCCCTAACCAATTATGACACTATCCATTAAATTTCCTACATTACATTTCCTTCACAGATCTTCAAAAAGAGTCACCAGAATATGTTCTTTTAAGGTAAATATAACCAAACATAACTTCATGTAACAGGTCACATGGAAAAAGATTAGGGCTTTTCCATAAACTCAATTTACTAACATACTTGCCAGAAGCTATTTGCTGCTTAATGAAGCTGAGCTATGTTCTCTCCTCTCATTCAGGCTGAAACCTCATTTAAGAACTGACTTTTCCAGTGAGAATGGAAGCCACTGAAAACACTGCCCAGTAAACCAGGTCATATGAAAAGCACAAGAACCGTGTTAGAGCAAGTAAGAAGATGCCCCAAGACCTAACTAGGTTTCAGGTGATGACTGGTACAGAGATATGAATATAGCAAAAATGGAAAATGAAAGAAAGCCAGGAGGAAGTCAGAGAAAATTGGTTACTATGGCCACAGAGAGAAGCAGAGATATTTATGTTGGAAAACACCAAGAAATTTGAAATCTCTTGTTGTTTGTTTCTAATGTATTTAGTAAAGAAAGATTTAATAAACAAAACAGGACTGTGGTAATGAAAAATCTGATACACATACATCTCCCCTCTGAAGGGCAACAGCACCAAGAATTCTTAAATGTTACATAACCAGAAAGGCTTGAAAGATAAATAATATACTGGTTTGTCTTATAAATTAACTTTCTGCAATTTTTCCTTTTTCATCCTATAGATAGTAATTTCTCTGCAGAAGAACTATAAAAATATTTTGTTTGTTTTGGAAAACAAATAATAAGATTACAAAAAATTATTTCATGTCATTGGCATTTCAAGTTCAATGGCTGCACTATCTTCCTGCAATTCTCTATTGTAGCAAATATGCTACAATATTTCATGATCTGTTAAACACAGGCTAAACTTATTTTGGATGTTCATAAGACCAAATTTCACGATAAAATATAAAATGCATTAACATAAACCCTTCTCACATTAGAACAAGAATTAATAACAATGCTTCAGCATCTTATATATTCAAGACAGCTTGTAAGAGGAAGGTAGCTTGGTGAGGTGGTCTCTGTCATTTCTGGAACCATGCCATCTCTGAGGCCACAGAGCCTATGAAACATAAGATGGAAGACAGGAGGAAAACAAGCAGTGATAATTCCTGTTTTCATATGGAAAGTTAGTGAGTATACTTTTTCATCCAGAGCATCTAGGCACTTGATAACCTTTGCCAGGAAATCAGAGGAGTGCTAGCAATACACTCAGCAGTCCTAATAGTGATCAGAGCTTGATCACTAACAGATGTAAAGAAATTTGGGCCACACCCAGATATTTGCTAGTGTCTCTTCCAAATCAAAAAAAAGTCAATTGGCATCTTCAGTGCCAGATACCCAAAAGAGTGGATGCTCAGCTTCTCCTGCCCCAGTTGCTTGGTTTACATCATGCACATCTCTCAAAACAGTGTGGAAGCAGCAAGGCAGAGTGGAAAAATGGAGTATATCTGTAATACTGGTAATGGCAGCAACTGCCTGGGCCTAAAAGAAATCCACAAGAGCAGGGCTGAATCCTGTTATCCAATAACCAGGGAGCAGCAATACAGACACTTCAGCCATCTTTCATTTTACATTCATTTTGTGCAGATGTTTTTTTGGTTGAGAGGTCTGTGATTGCAGTGAGTATCCATCATCCACAGAAGATGAGAGAAACAGATGAAAAGTCCCTTCAGTGAGTACTCCCTAAAGAGTTTCTATACAAAAACTTGAGACAGCAATAGTTATAGCATGGAGAACAGTCATGTCCTTCAAGTAAAAAGAGCCTCAAACCTATCAGAGTAGAAACAATCCAAGATCAAAACCAATATCCACAACTACTGGCTTCATAGGTGGGAAGAAAAATCCCACAACAGAAAAGGCATTCTTATGAAACACTCGTATTTCACTGGTGTGAGAGTGTGCCTGGATAGTGGTTCAGGATTGCACAGCCAGGCTTGGCACCAAACCCCAAGATTCTAAGCCAGAACCCAATGTAATACAGACTGCACTTTACAGAGAAAGGGGAAAAATCAGTTTTAGAAGAAATAAAACTAACTTAAAACAGCAAGGACCAGTGAGAAGAAAAACTGACATAAAACAGATAAGGGAATCACAATCAACTAGAAGCAATGTAATATGATACAATATAATACAAATAATCAGCTGTTGGCAAGAACTAAAAGAACAGGACAAATGCGTGGCATGGGGGAGAAAGAGCTAAGAGCACATCATCAATACTTCAAGGGGTGTAAATCTCTAGCCTAAGCTACTCTGCATATGTGCTTATAGCATGAATGCATACATATGGACAAACAATTAAAGGAAAGTAATTTTTGTTTCATATAATGTTTTTCACTATTTTGTCACACTGTCTCACACATAAACCTTTTATTTCTCTTCAGCACGGAAACATCATTTAAAGATTAATACAGCAAGTAAAAACTCAAAGTTCCTTCTGTCATCTAAACAATTTAATTGACATTTTTTATGAGTCATATGTAGCTTGGAAAAGAGTAATAATTAGTGATCAACTCCGTTAATGCAGGATTTAAATATTGGGAAGAAATCTGTGTGTACATTAAGTAAACTAATTACAGAGAAATATGATGAGATGTAAAGTTGTTGTAATGTAACACATCCCACTTCTCCATTGTCCTAGCTGGATCCATGGCCATATGAAAGTCTCCTTTATGGAAACTTGAGAACCAAGTAGGAGATCCAAATCTGGAAGTTTATCAGGGATTTCATACACTAAATTGAGATCTCAGAATAGCGTCTCTTTTTTTGTTATGGGTTGGGACACTTGCATATTCTTTTAGAAATCTTATTTTCCTGGCTTCAGGAGCACAATGAAACTGTCTACTGGAGTGTCAGACTCTGAGTGCACATCAAGAAAGTTAAAAGAGAAGCCCTCAGTTTTAGCCAACACACAGTCCAGCTTGACTAGTAATCTAATCATGGGAGAACACGTGACCATCACACATTGCCTTTAAATCTTTTTCAACTTGTATCTGTAAGCTTTGGAGTCTATGGAGACACTACTTGTTAATACTCATTAGACATTCAATTGACAATATCCTTCTATGTCATGCTACCCAGTAAGAGCTCTTGTGCCATGAATTATTAATTCTAATCTGAGAGGTAAAAGAAGGAAAACTTGGCAGAAAAATCGAGAATCAGAATTGTCCTTTCTGCAAGGTAAATATTAAAGCTTCTTAGTGCTTTATGTTTCTCAGTAATGGGACTGATGGGACTCCATACTTTAAACATCTTGAACCTCTTCAAAAAACTCTTATTCTGAAAGGTGAATGAAGGGAAATCTATTTTTTGTTTGTGCTGGATTCAAACAGATACACAAAATTATAATCCCATCATTACCACCAAATTGTGACGCCTCCCATTGTAAACCTTGTGGAAACTTTTGTGGAGACCCTCAGCAAATGTTGATACACTTAGCAGATGAACATCAATACAGTGATGAAATAAAACAGATCCAGCACTTAAACTCCTATGCAAAACTGGAATGACAGCACATCTTGTTTATGTAATGCACTGTTGATACTGTACAAGATGCAAGAAGTATTTAAATGCCTGCCACCCTCTATTGAGATACAAAGCCAGTTTTGTGAAGTCTGAATATTTTGAATCACAATTCTGTTCTAATGGACTATCCACCCTAGTACTAATGATTACCTTCCTTTCATTCATGGTGTCTTGATACAGGACTATAAACTGGCACTTTTTGACAAACTGCCTATTTTTTCCACACATTGATAAACACGAAAATGCTTTGAAGGATCAAGGCCAGTGTCTCTTGGCTGCACACAGAGGTTGCATGAGTTTCATCAGTTACTCCTACCAGCATAAAGAACAGATTCTGGCATATGGTATTATGTAGGTATATGACACCACAAGGTCTATAAACGATTATCTCTGAGAAAGTCTCTGAACTTTTTGATGGCACATTTTTGATGGCAGATCCATCTCTGTTCTGAAATGCAGCTCACTGATACTGAAATCAGCTTACTTTGTACATAAAATGTTCCTAAATATGAATGTGTGGAAAAGTTAAAATCTCATTAATTTCTAAATCACCTAGAGCAACTAACCTCTAAGAAGAGACAGAGTTCCCCATTTCCCTTCTGGCTACCTCCCTCTCACATTTTTTCTAGTTTTCTACTCTTAGATCATTATCACTGGAGTCTGTTGCTTGACAGAACAAAGACTATCTGAGAGGAATGTGTTTCAGCTATTCATGGAAATGATTTTCCTATATTAAACTATTAAGTGAACATATACTTCTAAAGAAGAAAAGACAGCTATCCTATCCTATTGAGGGGAAAAGTCTGTAGTCTTAAATGTAGCCTTTAATACTTTATGCATATGTGGTTTCATTTAAAGAGCAACTATAGGAGAATTGTGGGTGTTCTTTGAGGAGCATAAAGTATGTCTCTGTGTGAAAGGGTAACTAGTGGAACTAAAAAAAAAAAAAGCCATCTTCCTCCATAACTGCTTTACATCTAAATTTACAAATTTATAATCAGTACTAAGAAAAATTTCTATTAAGATTTCTTAAAATTAACTATCAGAGGAGGTAACCATTTAACCTTGCTCTTTACACTGGAGTATCTGTCTCATACCACAAGTATTACAAGAATGAAATACAATGGCAATGTCTTTCTTGTGCATATTACTTTGATGAATTGAACACCTGTTGTCAGAGTAATTTCTGGTCTTGAGATGATGAAATCCATGCATATGCCTATATAAAAAGCATACAGGGAAGCACTTAAAAAAAAACAAACAACCCAACAAACAAAACCGATCACATTCCTTTTTGCTGTCTTGCAAATCCTAGCAAACCTATTAATTTTTAGAAATCTGTTAATGAGTGGTCTTCTCATTCACCCAGTCTTCCTCTAGAAAAACAACCCTTCACAACATCACGTATTTCCTTTGTAACGACAGAATACTGCAATCAAAAAGAGCATCTCTCGTGTTATAAACAGTAAGAAGCTACTGTTAACATATAAAAATATCTACAGGCGCATCCCTTTCCCTCATTGGTAATAGTCATAAATCATTCTCTACTTTACACAGACTTCACATTGTAAACTACACGGTATCTTGTTATGAATGCCATTAACTAGAAATAAAGAAATGTTAAGTTTGCTGCCATTTATTCCTCTCAAATGCAATTGCTTTAATTTTCAACCAGAGGAAATACTTCAAAACCAGTGTTGCTTGATATGCTTACCAGTCCCTATGTACATGAAATTATTGGCTTGAAAGTCCTCTCCTTTAGGCACAACACACTACTACAAGTGGATGAGGAACAAGGCTGAAATTTGCCAATGCATTTTTGCAATTCTGAAAAGCTCCTTGCTTACAAGATTAATAATTCTGAATAGAAGTCTAGAGAAAGTTGAAACAGTGACACTTTCTCAGAAAAATCCTGTAATTCCTATATTTACCATCTTCATCAGTTCCTGCAGATTTTTAAAACCAGCATGTACTGAAAATGAAGCATCATTGCTTTAACTGGCGTAGAGAAATAACAGGAATTGCAGATGGCAGTACGTCCACTGAAGCATTCACTTCAGTTTTCCTCCTCTGAAAGCTTCTCTTAGTGAAGCATTGGTACTGAAGATCCTGTGACAGAAGACATTTGTACCTTCTAGAAAAGTTTTCAGGGGAAAATCTGTGATGGAATCTTTATATTGTTACCTGTTGAGCACTCTCACTTTGGGAACCTAACTACCTATGACAAAAATCTAGGGAAGGTAAGTTACATCACACTGCATTTCAGATGGTGAAGAACCATAGTGGTGACTGGTTCCACACAATTCTTCCTAACCTTGGTAAGGTGCATGAGGGTATTTAGTGTACCTGCTATGGTTTCTGCCACAAATACTCCTATTCATATGCCTATAAGCATGCCAGGCACTACTTAATTTTGGTAAGCAGGATGCACCGCTTCAATTACACCCAACACTGACCATATACATTCACTCAAAGAAATAGCTACACATAGGCACAGGCAATATCCTAGATACATAAACCATATATAATCTCACAGTACATATATATACACATAGTAAAATCACACTCACATACAAGGATAAATATATTCTAAACACTCCAGAATGGAAACATTATAAACACATGTTAAAATTTCCTGAGCATTGCAATATGGACAAATAAATTCTCATATATCTATATATCTATATCTAAAACACAGGTTAGTTTTTAAATTACTCATACATTTAGAATCATGCACTTCATTAAGCTTTTAAAGATACTTTTCAACCAGCAGGTATATTAAGGCTTACAGTTTTTGCTCTTCCATAAACTCAAGAGGTAGAGTCTCTGCTTACAATGGTGTTCTGCCTAAGATGTAATTACGTGAATTAGCAAAATCAATACATCTGTTTTCCTCATAAATTATTTTGAGCTGTAAAAGAGGTTAATCCACCACCTTTTCTAAAATATATGGAAACGCTGTCAAAGAGACTTCTTATTTATTTGTCATAGTAATTATTGCTCTCTGCCTGATAAAGTGCCCTCCTTTGCCATTTAAGCAAGCGGTTTACTTTGTAAGGACTATCAGAAAACATGAATATTCCAACTCCTGTGAATACAATTCAGCAACCCGTCAACTTAAATCATATATTAAAACCAGAGCTATTCTTCTTGCACATTTCATCAAATTAAACCCCTTAATATTTCATGTTTAAATAGGGGAGGGATAGTTGCGAGGCAAAATAACTCAGAACTATTGTGCATGGAAGAAGATTCTGTCCTCTCCAGAAGTAACAGTAACAGTAATCTCATTTGATTTCTCTTCTATTTCTTCCTCTCTTCTTTTTCTACTCAAATCTGCTTGAAGAACTTTTCAGAAGTTAAGACTCCCCCTGCACTTACTGCAAGGTTTCTCAGTCTCTGTTTGCCGGCTGCTATTCAAAAAAATATATACAAAAGAATACTTTTCCATATTTTATATAGATTTGTCCATTATACTCCCTGCTAGTGTGTCTTAGCACCTTCCAGTAGTGCCTTATTTCATATGAATAACACCTACTGTATTACAGCTTGAGAAGTTCAATCACTGAAGGTGTGAGAGGTGGGCTGACTTCAGTCATAACTGAAAAAAAACCATTACCTGAACAAGACAAGACAGCTACCAGAAACAAGTAAAGGAGGTGATTTTTTCCGAACACTTTAAATAGCTCTGACTTAGAACAATACAATCCTCCCTCCACACTTACATGAATAACCCATCCTTTGCTGTTTCCTAGGATCTCAAGCATTTAAACACCAGCCAAGTAAGAAAGAGCTGAAAAACTGGAACAGACCTCCTTAGCAGGTGGGGGGAAAAAACATTCCTGTGACTACTGATCTTGCCTAATACAGTAAATTCCTAAAAATAAAATTGTTTCTTATTTCCCAGCATTCCATTTTTCTTTGTTCACTGAACTCAGTTTGCACAATGAAGCCAGAAATACCAGCTTCCTTTTCTCCATCTTCAACATTAGCAAAATGTCAGTGGGTTTGGATTTCTTATATTAAAGGTGAAAGATTAGGGTTTAGGGTTTTTGTCATTTTTGGTTTTATAGTTTTGGTGCAGTTCTCTGCACATCATACAAACATTACGTAACACTACTATGTTTTGAAAACCTTCTTTCTTTCTTTCTAATAATAAAGTCTAAACATTGGATCTATCCTAACAAATCATGCTGCTCTTGATAATTCAGGATAGACAAGTTCATGAATCTGAGAGAAGATAAATACATTTTGATCACAACGCAGTGATAACTGACTGATGCAGATAGAATCAGTCACTGTATTTGCTTACAATAAATTTGATGCTAACTGAGGAGGAATAAATCCTCACAACTTTACACACTGTGAAGTCATGCCTATATCAGATGATTATGCAACCACTTCCCCTTAGGAGACTTTAAATTACTTGACTCCCTTTGTCCAGTTGAAAATGAGTATACAAACCAGCACAACAGATTAAGAAATCACAGTGAGCAAGCAATATGTCAGACTGAGTGACTACCAATCAAATAAAGAACCAGCTATGCAGACCATGCTACCAGATCTAGGCCAGATTCCTGCCCAGTACCCGTCTTTTACTCCACTGAAGAACAAAATTGACACAAATTGCTTAAGTACTTCCCATGAGTGGACTTGGCTAAAGTGAGTTTTGTTATAACGCATATTGCACTGGAGGTAAAATTCAGTATTTATTGTTGACACTCTGCAAAATCAAAGAGCTTGTAATGATTTTGAGCACCAATGACTTCACGCTATTCCCCTCTTAAGACAAATAATAGTGAAAAAAATGGATGTGCTTTTGATCTCAAAAGCAGAAGGACACTATCTTTACATTTGTTTTTTGTTATAAAAACATAACTCAATGCTCACAGTAATCCTGCATCTGTCTTCAGGTAACAAAAGGTAACAAAACAGAAATGCATTGCATTACACAAGTTTTTGGCATCAAACAGACCCTCCTGAAGTCAACTTAAGCTGTACTTGTAAAAATTACAAAATTTCTATTTTAGATGCCTCAATATGGATGTAATACTTTTACTTTAGGCACTATCCCCCCATACAATACACTACAAAGCAAGAAATAACATTTTTTTTAATGTAACATTACTGTAGTTCTCCAAGCAAAGAAATTCAGTGTTGAAAGGCAGTAATACTGTACCTTAATTTCTTCTATTTCATCTGGCACTATCTTGTATGCAGATATAGTCCCACCCAACCTGAAATCAGAAGAAAAATATTCTCTGAAATCAGAAGAAAAATGTTCAAAAAAATCCCCCTTCCTTTCTTTATTCAAAGAAAAATCTTCACGTGATTAGCATAAACATTAGAAACAAGGTGTCCTTCATAGGCTGAAAGATAAGAATTAGGTCAACCAAGCAGAATTACCATCACCAGGATCATATTCTTTATCATAATGTCCATCAGTCATCATATTCTAAGATTTCTTGTTTGTTATTTAAGTCCTATAAATGAGTTTAAATATTTGAAGCCTGATGCTCTTTGTGCTCATATTTCACTAAGCTGCTATACAGTCTTAAATACGTCCTAATGCAATTCTAGAAACTGAAGTTTTTAAAATAGACATGCATGTACAGACCTCACAAACTACAAAGACTCTATGGTTTACGTGTTTGAAAAGTCTCTGGAATTCATGACTGGTAATAAGAAGTGGGTGATGTGTTGTCACTGATGTAGACAAAATAAGGGGGTTTGTTCCACACTGAACTTAGCTATTTTGTCTACATCTTGAAAAAGTTATGGTAAAGAATCATTCACATACTGAAGATGCATGAGTAGCATGTACTATAAATGGTGGTAAATATTACATTTTCTCCAGCAACAAGCAGACATGGCTTCTTTTATTTCATAAAGCAATATCATTGATAGTGACAACTCAGACCTAAAAATGTAACTGCACTAATGACCTCCCTGCTGGCTCTGCACAGCAATACTAGTAATTTTCTGGGTCCTACAGAAATGGAAATCACTTCAGAAACTATTTATAGTAAAGCAGTAGATAGCTATCAAATGTGTATTTATATTATGCTTTGATGGGCACACGATTTGCTGGGTAAAAAAATGGCTGGACGGCTGGGCACAAAGAGTTGTGGTGAATGGAGTTAAATCCTGCTGGCAGCTGGTCACAAGTGATGTCCCCCAGGGCTTGGTGTTGGGGCCACTCCTGTTTAACATCGTTACTGATGATCTAGACGAGGGGATCGAGAGCACCCTCAGTCAGTTTGCAGATGACACCCAGTTGGGTGGGAGTGTTGATCTGCTCGAGGGTAGGGAGGCTCTGCAGAGAGACCTGGACAGGCTGGAGCCATGGGCTGAGCCCAACTGGAGGAGTTTCAATGAGGCCAAATGCCGGGGGCTGCCCTTGGGCCACAACAACCCCCAGCAGCGCTACAGGCTTGGGGAGGAGTGGCTGGAGAGCTGCCAGTCAGAGAGGGACCTGGGGGTGCTGATTGACAGCCCGCTGAACAGGAGCCAGCAGTGTGCCCAGGGGGCCAAGAAGGCCAATGGCATCCTGGCTTGTGTCAGCAATAGCGTGGCCAGCAGGGACAGGGAAGGGATCTTGCCCCTGTACTCGGCACTGGTGAGGCCGCCCCTCGATTCCTGTGTTCAGTTTTGGGCCCCTCACTACAAAAAGGACATTGAATGACTCGAGCGTGTCCACAGAAGGGCAACGGAGCTGGTGCAGGGTCTGGAGCACAGGTCGTACGGGGAGCGGCTGAGGGAACTGGGGGTATTTAGTCTGGAGAAGAGGAGGCTGAGGGGAGACCTCATCGCCCTCTACAGCTCCCTGAAAGGAGGGTGCAGAGAGCTGGGGATGGGTCTCTTGAACCAAGTAACAAGCGATAGGGCAAGAGGGAATGGCCTAAACTTGCACCAGGGAAGGTTTAGACTGGATATTTGGAAGCATTTCTTTACAGAACAGGTTGTTAGGCATTGGAATGGGCTGCCCAGGGAGGTGGTGGAGTCCCCATCCCTGGAGGTGTTTAAGAGTCGGGTCTACACAGCGCTGAGGGATATGGTGGAGTTGGAAACTGTCAATGCTGGGTCAGTGGTTGGACTGGATTATCTTCAAGGTCTTTTCCAACCTAGACGATTCTGTTATTCTGTGATTATCTCCCTATTATTGATTTTTTCCTTCCAGTTGTCAGCATTTCCACACAGATGTATTTCCTTACAGTCAGTCTTGAAATTACTGCACATATTGTTTACTCAGGCTAAAAAGGGAAGAAAATACACAGAAAATACTTTAAGATTTTCTCCACAAGTCCTGCCTTTCCATATTTCTTCAAGAAAATCACTCTCATAAATGAATGTTTTGAAGGCTTTAGACAGAAAATGAAGTCTGCATAGGAACAGTCAAATCTGAAGTCTACCACTGCTCCAAGTAACATCAACTATGATTTCTGAGGTAGAGACAGGGTCCAGACATTACTGCATTCTCATCTTGAACAATTAGAGTGTAGCAACTGCTCTCTCTTATTTCCTCTGCAACTTTCATTGCTGCTAATCATCAATGGAGTTGAAAGTTGGAGAGAACTGAAACTTTTTTTTTGTCAGCGAAACTACAGACATAAGCTTTTAATCTCAGACTCACAGACTGGTTCGGGTTGGAAGGGACCTTAAAGATCACCTAGTTCCACCCCCCTGCCATGGGCAGGGACACCTTCCCCTAGCCCAGGTTGCTCACAGCCCCGTCCAGCCTGGCCTTGAGCACTGCCAGGGAGGGGGCAGCCACAGCTGCTCTGGGCAACCTGTGCCAGGGCCTCACCACCCTCACAGGGAATAACTTCTTCCTAATATCTAATCTAAATCTACCCTCTTTCATTTTAAAATTGTTACCCCTCATCCTATCACTATACTCCCAGATCAAGAGTCCCTCCCCATCTTTCCTGTAGTCCCCTTTAAGTACACAAATGGTTAACTCTATCCCAGCCAAAACCAGCACATTCTCCACCCCTTATTCCATGCCATTTACTGTTTACCATTCTTCACTATACCTGACCTTTGTTCAAATGGTGTTTCCAGGGATAGCTACAAGACATTGATTTTAACATCATGACGAAGGATTGCTTCATCATACCATGACAAGGAATGGCTCAGATCAGTCCTATTGCTACTAGAATGAGCTCTGTAAGAAAACAATTTTTATTTAGTTCTTTCAGATTCATTCCTGTCAGCACTCTGAAGTACCCAAAAAATAACTTGACTTTCTATCCTCT
This sequence comes from Athene cunicularia, assembly GCF_003259725.1. Classification (NCBI taxonomy): domain Eukaryota; kingdom Metazoa; phylum Chordata; class Aves; order Strigiformes; family Strigidae; genus Athene; species Athene cunicularia. Next base: position 35,885,409 of record NW_020799101.1, on the reverse strand, counting down.
AGCATAAGTTGGAGACAGAGCCTCTGCTACCAGCATGCACCAGCAGGGAATTCCACCTGGCAGATTTTTTTATTGGCCACCCTCGGCACAACTGTCAAGGATTTTCTTGAGATACCTCAGGGAAAAAATAAAAATCAGAATAATTGACTCAATAAACTAATCTGTCTTGCTTAAAGCATTAAGTAGCATAATTTTCTGCAAATACTTCTGCAAAGTATTGTGTCAAGAGTTTAACATACTGTGAATTTGCCCAGTTGCAATCCAAATGGTAGCACATTTTAAAGTAAAATGTCAGGTACCACAATTCCACATTTTTGAAAGAGAAAGATACATTAAAAGTTATGTTATTGTTTAAATAAACAGTCTCTCACCTACAGCTTCAGCTTACCATACACATCTTAATACTTTTTCAATCCTACACTGACATCTTTAGCTTGAAAATCCAGACTACATACATAAATAATAACAAATTTGAAATAGAAGGAGAACCAGAGACACATAAATATACAATTCTATAAATGCCTCAGAGCTGAAATGACATTTTTAAGGAAATTTATACTTTCCTAATTTCAAAACATTAAATTTCACTCCATCTTATAACTCCTGGAAGAGAGATCCACCACAGCAGATTGCCAGTTAAATCTGGTACTACAGAGGATATAATAATAAAGACATTTGACTTTGTTTATAAAGCTTGGTTGTGAGTTTCAAACAAGTTTAAAGGCATCACACGCACTGGGAGGATCCAATTAACACAGCCTGAACTCTTCTACTGGTCATAAGTATGATATATGTGAGGAAAAGAATTTTTTATTTTAGTATATAATAACGTATCTATGAGAAAAAAGGATTTCAGCTGCCTATTTGGCGGTCTGTGAGTAGTGAACAAAAACATATACATAAAAATTTTAAAACAGTCTGCTTTTCTTCTGGCAAAATGCTTGATTAGCTTCCATGTCATGCACAAAATATTATGGTATACAATTCACGTGCCAAACAAACGTTAAGAGGCAGAATCAGTTGTGAAACATTCTGCATACTCTTTACTCAGAAGTCATAAATCCCAGTTAATTCCAAACTCATGGTAAATAGTCTGAAAATAAATTTGAAAGCGCTTAGTTTGGTGTTACTAAATTGTTACTACAAATCTCCCACAGTCAGGTAAGTCACTACACGATGTGATGCACACACAAAAGTTACTGGGAAAAACAAAAACACTGTGATAAATTGTAAGACAGAACAGCAAAATCAAGGCAAACTGATTATCAATGCATTAATTGGTAAGTCCAACTTAAGGAAAACTTTGTATTTGGAGTATTTCTCTGAATTACATTTAAGTGTCACTATCAATTGCGACCTGTCTGTAAGTTTGCTTGTTATTTTGCAAATCCTTGATTTGGTCACTGACACCTGAAAGAACAGAGACCAGATGATTACACACAGGAGATTTCAGCTACAGGATGATACAGTCTGTGACAGAGGACTTGCACACGGCATACATTTTTTTCATTTTCTTGGGAGCAACATCTCTCTGCGGGTAGAGTATTTTATGCTAGCTTTTTTGATCACAGTGTTTCAAGAAGCAATTACACTGCAATCAGAAAAGCAAAGGCCAGCTAGCATGAGTACACATTAACTACTATGGGCTTTGTACACTAGAACATAATGCAGCAAAGAACATGTTAGAAGGGCCGGGATTCAGTTCACTGGGGACCCAATTTTTGTGCAGATTCACTCTTAATCTTTCACAGATTTTAGTTTTATTATAAATTTCATTATATTTTTCTCCACTTGAACAACACAACATCCAGCATCCTATAATATAAATGTAATTTTCTCTCGGAACAAATACGCAACCAAGAGCAAAGCTAAATATTCAGCCAGCTGCTTCCAGTAAGCTGAAAAGACAAGTCACAAGCTTCATCTACAGAGACCTAATAGGCAAAGTCCCTCTCTCCTGAACAGTAGTATTTTCACACTATAGTGAGCCACACTATTTAATAGTAAAATTATTTTAACTACTTTAATTTTTCATATGTATATGTAACAGATAATCTCTGAAAGGTCAGATGATATCTATTTAAATTTTCATAGACACGAGTCTCATCAAATGTGTATCATACCCTGCATGTAATACAGACACCCCAGTTCTCTAATCCCTTTTCACAAGAGAAGTGAAATTATTCCTAGGTGCAGGAATTGGAGCTGACACAATAAAAATGAAGAACCATGCCTTATTTTGAGGAGAGAATCAGAAAAGACAGGGTAGAAATTCCATAAAAATTCTTAGGAAATAATAAATCTTATATGCCTATTTGCACAGGAATTTGCAAAAGAATAGAAACTCTGTGTCTTTCTTAGGGAAACTATTTTAGGAAAAAAGTGAACCTCAGGTTGACATATAATGCATACACTGGGTTCGCAGGAAATTCACAAAAAGGATTCAGAAGAATGTGGAAAACAAGGTTTCTATAGCAACATAAGAAATTAGCAAAATACAGGAAATAAACTGAAGTGAGGCCAATACAGTTGTATTGGAACAGATGGAAGCTTTACTATTTCACAAATTAAAGCAGAATATCACTGAAGAGGGAAAACTTGAACGTAATCCAAGTTAAAGAAAGTTAAAAACCATGAAGAAATGTGCTCAAATGGAGGCAAGAAACAATGAACCACAGCCCAAATGGGAAGAGAACTTGAAAAGACAAAACTTAAGAGAAATAAATTACAACTCTATTATAACAATAAGCAATCCATTATTTTAATAAATTATTTTATTACCTGTTTGCTGTATGTTTCAATACTCTAAAACAGAAACTGAATTTCTCATTTTTAAAACATTTATTCTGGATATAAGGTTAAACTTATCACAGTGTTATTTCCCATATAGTTGCAAGTTGGACTTCCGACTGGTTTTCCCCTGTGCCCCTGTATATATATATATATATGTGCCAATGGACTCACTGGATTATCATGGCATCATGTGCAAGGCACTTGTGCACCTGGACTGAATCAATACTGGTTGGCTTTTATAATTTGAAATCTGACCAAAGACATGAAACACAGTCTTTATATAGTTCCACATTCAGTAACTGCCATAGCCGAGCTATTGATTGATCTGTTAACTTAATAAATGAGTCATACTGTATGCAATGAAGTCAATTTTCTAAAAATAGCCTGTAGCCAGCTTGGCTGCTGTCATCTGCTGAAGTTCTCCAATGCCACTTTAATTAACATTAATCTTTCTTCAGATAGATCACTGTCTAAATGATATCAAGTTGTCACTAAACCTCCCAATGAAACTCTGCTTCATCTTTAAATGAAAGCAAAACTCAACATCCTCTGCTCAAGTTTGTTTTTTTTTTTCCCAGACTCATCTCATAAATATATTTGTTAGTCATCGTCAGAATATTTTACCTTTTGACTGATTTATAAACCAAGCAGAATATACAATTGAGAGAGACTGTGCTTGTGAGCAGATCAAATGACTGGGAGCCAGACTGGCTCTTTCTAATTCTAAGGCCATGTTCATTTTATCACAGGCTGCTGAATGAATACATGTTAGGATACTACTCCTGTCAGAGCAAACTGACCAAGATAACATTTTTGGTCTATTCAACTAGGCTAGCTTTATGTTGACCCATGAGACATCACCAAATCTTCTTCCCTTGGATCCTCACATACAGCCAAAACTTCACCGAGAATACCAGGGAAAGAGGTGCCAGAATTGCATTTCCAAGCAACTTTGTTCTCCACTACCTGTAGGGCTGTACGTTAAAAGCAGACACAAAGCTCCTTTAATTGATACTAGTTTCTACTGACCTTTAAGAACCTGTTAAAGCACCCTGAAGGGAGGTAGTAAGAAGGCATGCTATTTTGGGCTCACTTCCTACACGACAGCACACTGGCAACCAGAGCAAGCTGGGCTGCAGCTCCTACCCCTGGCAGCATGCCAACAAGGAATTGTGCAAAACAGCCTGCAAAGTGCTTCGTGAGGACAGTTTTACTTACTCTAAAGTGTAGAGTTACATGATGAAGATCCAGCCCACGTTTTTTGTTTTGCTTCTTTTTGGTTTTTAATGGATTCAATAATTAGATCCTTGAAAACTTACTCACCCACCCCTAATCTTAGGCTAACTTCAACATGCTATTGTATTCAAAAACCTCACAGAAATTAAATGGTTGCAGAATGCCCTCTGTCAGTTCATGTCTATCATGAACAACAGCTCTCAGATGATGACGTCAAAATTACAGGATTTTCCCTCTGCCTCACCATGTCCCAAAGATTTATTGCACACACAAAAAATGAGGGGGGATAAAATTAACCCAGTGTTTTAAATTTTTTTATTCCCTACCTTACTATTGTCTTAAGAGTAACAAAGTATAACAACACAGTTTTCACTGCTTTCTGCCTCTTTTTTCTAAACAGAAAAACCAAACTACATAAAAACTTTATTTTTAAAGAGGAAAAAAAAGATTTTTTTTTTTCACTCTTCAAAGTTTTTTGGTTTTTAACTTTATTATACAAAAAGCAAGAATAAATTAGAAGAGGCAAATTTTTCAGGCACCTTCAGTAGGAAATTACTGTTATCTCAACAATCTGTTATTGGAAAAGAAGGCAACAAGGATCTTTGTTCTCAACAGACATCAGAAACTAGGAATAAGGTCATATGTACATCATTTGGTAATCACATGACCATGAACCACTTTCCCCTTTTACCAGGATGATTTATTTAATTCTTCTGGGGAAAATTGGAACTATTATGACATAAAGTATATGAACTTAAAGGCACCTCTATACAGTTATCAAAACCCACATCAGTCAGAGCTTAGTGTGGTTTTATAGGGGATATCTTTAACTCAGGGCACAGGGCACATCTATACATGACAGTCTGGGGTATTAACACTGCCAGACAAAAGACATACCTACAGACTGCCTCCTCTTGAAAATGTTTATCAGTTTACTTACTATGTAATAAAGACACAGAAAGGGAGCAGGGAAGGCAACATCCCCAATAAATTTTGGGCTTGCAGGCACTGGCCCCCAAAAGAAACAAAATGGATAAAGACAACACTTAAAATACATGGATTTTTCTGTGGTGCAATGTTACTATTTTTTTACTCTCAGCATGAAGAGAGGTACCTTCTGGGCAAAAGTAGAAATGCTGAACTTCCATGAGAAGCAAAAGCTATTTCAGTTTTGCTTTTCACTAAACAAATTCATTAATAATTGTTCAAAAGTCCTATCATTAATACTTGTATGTTTCACAGCAAGGGTATGAAGTATGGAGACAGCAAACATTTTAAGATATTTGAATAGAATGAAATGAAATATGGACAATATGGATATTTATAACTTCACAATTTTGTTTAGGACTTTGGCATTTAACTGTGTCAGACAGTGTAGCATGCAGAGCACTGCACCAAATATTTCATGGATTGTAACAGACTGGTTCTACCAGATTATAACAAAAGAGAGAGGTGCTGCATCTGAAATGGGCTGAGAAAAAAATACCAAAGACTAATTCTGCACTCAGAATTTTCATTACAGATATAACATTTTAGTTCTAATTAAAACTGACTTCTAAATTCTTCCCAAATGCCAGCAGAATCTGAAAACAGTCTTTCCACGTGGACCAACAGCAAAAAGTCCACTTCTATGCAGGATGCATGCATCTATAGCATAGACAAATGATAGTACTATGCTCCATCTGATTGATAATCTAACTATGGGAATCATACATTAAATCAAGCAAACACAAATGTCAGCTAGATTTAACAAAAATGTGTTCCGTGTCTTCAAAAGTTTCCACCGGGGCATCATGTGCTTGAACCAGCCAGCTCATTAAACAACATGAGCAAGATTTGAAATTTCCTGAGAGGAAAAAATATGCAGAAGCAGACAAAAATCATTATCATGAAAACAGTCAAATTCTCACCATTTGGATAAAGAAATATATATATAATATCCATGTTGGGTTTTAGTTGGTAGACTGAGGACTTTCAAACACTGTATGAAGAGAAATATTTATAGTAAGGGCCAAGACAATAATAATTGCTGACCTTAGTTTGTCCTATAGGAAATACTGTGGTAGGATAAAGTATGTATTTGCATTTTTTCCAGCAAGTACATACCTAGGAGAGATACAGAGCATTTGCATATATATTGCTAGCAATTGCCTGTCTCAAAATCCTCACCTTCCTCAACTGAAAGCAAAATTTTTGGCTGGCTGCAAGTGACCTTTTGCCTATGGTGGAAGGCACTGCAAATGAAAGGATTTAGGCAATATGATAAGGATTGCAATGATATGCCAGGAAATGAAAGATTTCACTGGTAAATTACCATAACAGCTTGTGGAAACCTATACAGGCGGATAAAACTAATTTTCCTGACACTTATCATTTCAGTTGAGCTCTATTTGCTTCTAACCAAATGTAAAAGAGAAACCATCTGAATCAAATGTTAAGAAAAAGAAGATTCCTCCTAGGAGAATAAGTTGACCCACAACTAGCAGAAACAGTAAAGCTTATTTTCTTAAAAATTAACATGGGCTACCTCCCCCACAGACTTTTAGTATTAAAAAAATAAGGATTTAAAAAACATAGCCTTTCACCATGAACCCTTCAGTTTTTACCATGTATATGCTTCTCACACTGCACTACAATACCATAATTTTCTCCCCAATTGCTTTAGTGTGTATTTTCCCTTTTGTTTCTTGGATGCTCAGGCATGAGCACATGCTCGTGAAGCACGCTTAGACATAAAAAAGTCCATGTGCATGCTTATGCCAAGGCTAATAAATATTTTTTAAAGAGAGAAGGTTTGGTTGAAATATGTAAAACCAGAAAATAAACTAATGGAAACACAGGGATTCCTGATGTTGTAGAATAAACTGGAATAAATTGCAGACCACAGGTTGAAAAGAGCAGTCACAGTAGTTTCTATGATCAGGCAAAAAGGCATCCAGAAAAATCTCTTCATTCCAGAAAATACCACTAAGGACTAGAAGGTGAGAGCATAATGACTCACGCTCAGGAAGAATAAAATGTGGAGAATATGTGGAAATAGTCTGATCATTTCAGATTTTAGATCAAACTCGTTCTTTACAATTTAAATCACAGGGCTTATGGAAGACTGTCAGAACTTTCAAATAAATTGGTTTTTTTTAAAAAAAATCTTACAATTCTGAAATGATAGAGGAGTCTCAGAGACAAGCAGCATCCGGAAGGGCTACCACATTAGTTCACACAATACTCCATCTTTCCAAAGCTCTAATCTCTCATTTCTCCCCACCATATTCCAGAGAGATATAAAGTATGAATACAATCCAGTATACGATTAATGGTAGTCTTGTTATGTCTGTATTTCTCTGGACAGTTAAATTCAGAGGCAGAATTAGTTGTTTTTTCTTTCTCCCTAATACATTAGTGTATTTGCATATATATACATATATTGTCATGTGTGGCCTAAATGGGAGAACTAAACCGTGGTTTTTAGTGTATGCTATGTGTTGGAGAATGTGAAAGGAAAAAAAAAATTAAAAAATCTGTTCAGCCACAGAATGGAGTCATATGAATAAAACACCATATTGATCCATCCCTTTTCATACCTAGGAGGAGCTTTCTGTAGACAAGTAGCATTACTGACAATGCTGAAAGTGGGATTTTATTATATGTCTCATAGTTATCTCCATTACAGATAATTTACAGTTATTTTTGAAGCCACCATCCGTACTTCACAGCTGCTTCTAAAATACTTCTGTAAGATTCAAATTTGTTATTGAAAAACATTTCTTTGTATTTTGTATATTATTGGATATAAGAGTTTTTCAGCACTCTATTTTTGGTTTTTGTAGTTGTCATTCCCTTTTTTATTTGCATCTGATCATTTAAATGTCAACAAAATGTTTCTAGATGAATTAAAAAACTACTGAGGTATTGTCTCTGCTATTCATGTCACAACTCATTATGACCCAACTCCTTCAATATTCAGAAACATGGTAGGCAGGGCACATGTGGATTTTAGACAACTTAAGATGTCTTCGATTAAATGTGGATTTGTGCATTTTGTTTCATCAGATCCTAAAAAACAACTACTACTTCTACTTTCTAAATAGCTTGCACAAATATAATCCATTGGGAAAATGTAACTATTAACTTCTCCTTACAGCTTTAAGTCATCTTTTAAGTCATTATCAGCTATGTTCTCCTGCCATCTAAATTGTATGATGTTCTCTTAAAAGTAAAAATAATACATAGAACAATCCACTCTGGTTCCATTTTGCCAAAGCCCTTCTCTTCTTATTATTACTGCTTCCCCTGCAAGTAGGACATTGAGAAAGAAGAGTAACCCACCTCTCATCAACTGAAAATTTTTACTTTTTAGATATGACTGCACAAGGTTACTGAACACATATACGCAGTAGTTACTATCATATTCCTTTGGGTGACAGTGATCATAACATCTCCAATAACTTCAACATGCCTCCAGCTATCTCCAAGCTGAAGAACACAGATGAGGATTTGATCTCTTCCTCAGTTGCTGCTCCAGCACAGGTGAGTAGGAGTGAAAATAGGTAAGGTGAACCCTGGAGATTACATTTCTGTAAAATAAGTAACTTTAGAAAGTGCTGTCATGTATATTCCATGTTAGCGAGCCCTGGTCAATTTGCCTAGATAAAAATAGCATATGTGACAGAAGGGTATATCTTCCAAAGCACACATTTAGTCTAGAAGTCTCTGTCACGTAACAGTGTTTTCAGAGGTAACTCCACACAGGTTTTTAAAAAAATGTTAAAAGCAGTAGAGACTTCCTGTTTACCAGCATGATCATGTCGGTCTCCTGTTTTTGGCTAACAATCAATTTCATGTATCTGGAAAATAGCCTTGAAAAATGCTCAACCTGCAATCTTATTGGCAAATACCACAGATAACTTAGATGTGTTTCTAGGCATCTGAAATAGCCAATCACAGAATCATCTAGGTTGGAAAGGACCCTGGAGATCATCTAGTCAAACCGTTCCCCTAGCACAGTTCCCACCTACAGCATATCCTTAAGCTCTAAAGAAACCCGACTCTTAAACACCTCCAGGGATGGGGACTCAACCACCTCCATGGGCAGCTCATTCCAATGCCTAACAACCCATTCTGGAAAGAAATGCTTCCTAATATCCAATATAAACATTCCCTGGTGCAACTTGAGGCCATTCCCTCTTGTCCTATCGCTTGTTACTTGGTTCAAGAGACTCATCCCCAGCTCTCTGCACCCTCCTTTCAGGGAGCTGTAGAGGGCGATGGGGTCTCCCCTCAGCCTCCTCCAGACTAAACCCCCCCAGTTCCCTCAGCCGCTCCCCGTATGACCTGTGCTCCAGACCCTGCACCAGCTCCGTTGCCCTTCTCTGGACACGCTCAAGTCATTCAATGTCCTTTTTGTAGTGAGGGGCCCAAAACTGAACACAGGAATCGAGGGGCGGTCTCTCCAGTGCCGAGTACAGGGGTCAGATCCCTTCCCTGTCCCTGCTGGCCACGCTATTGCTGACACAAGCCAGGATGCCATTGGCCTTCTTGCCCACCTGGGCACACTGCTGGCTCCTGTTCAGCTGGCTGTCAATCAGCACCCCCAGGTCCCTCTCTGACTGGCAGCTCTCCAGCCACTCCTCCCCAAGCCTGTAGCGCTGCTGGGGGTTGTTGTGGCCCAAGAGCAGCCCCCGGCATTTGGCCTTATTGAAACTCCTACAGTTGGCCTCAGCCCATGGCTCCAGCCTGTCCAGGTCTCTCTGCAGAGCCTCCCTACCCTCGAGCAGATCAACACTCCCACCCAACTGGGTGTCATCTGCAAACTGACTGAGGGTGCTCTCGATCCCCTCGTCTAGATCATCAATAAAGATGTTAAACAGGAGTGGCCCCAACACTGAGCTCTGGGGGACACCACTTGTGACCGGCTGCCAACTGGATTTAACTCCATTCATCACAACTCTTTGGGCCCGGCCATCCAGGCAGTTTTTTACCCAGCAAAGTGCGTGATTGTCCAAACCTCGAGCAGTCATTTTTGCCAGGAGAATGCTATGGGAAACGGTGTCAAAAGCCTTGCTAAAGTCAAGGTAAATTACATCCACAGCTTTTCCCTCATCCAATAAGCAGGTTGCCCTGTCATAGTGGAAGATCAGGTTTGTCAGGCAGGACCTGCCTTTCATAAACCCATGCTGACTGGGCCTCAGCATCTGGTTGTCCCACACGTGTTGTGTGATGGCACTCAGGATGAGCTGCTCCATCAGCTTCCTGGGCACCGAAGTCAAGCTGACAGGTCTGCAATTTCCCAGATCATCCTTCCAACCTTTCTTATAGATGGGTGTCACATTGGACAATTTCCAATCAGTTGGGACCTCCCCGGTCAGCCAGGACTGCTGGTAAATGATGGAAAGTGGCTTGGTGAGCACCCCAGCCAGCTCCTTCAGCACCCTCAGGTGTATCCCGTCTGGTCCCATAGACT
>NW_020799101.1:35844587-35874870 GCF_003259725.1 Athene cunicularia | reverse complement strand
TCTGGTCCCATAGACTTGTGTGTGTCTGTGTGATGCAGCAGGTCACTGACTGTCTCCTGGAATGCAGGGGGGGTTGTTCTCCCAGTCTCTGTATTCCGGCTGTGGAGGCTGGATTTCATCAATACAACTAACCTTGTTATTAAAGACTGAGGCAAAGAAGGCATCAAGCACCTCAGCCTTCTCCTCATCATTTGTAACCAAATTTCCTCATGCATCTAGCAGGGGATGGAGACTCTCCCTGGACTTGCTTTTGCTACTCACATACTTATAGAAACTTTTCTTGATTGCAGAGGACAAATTAATTTCCAGTTGGGCTTTAGCCCTTCTGATTTCCACCCTGCATACCTCACAGCCTCTTTGTAATCACTGTGTGTGGCTAGCCCCTTCTTCCAAAGGCTGTAAGCTCTCCTTTTCTCCCTGAGTTGCAGCCAAAGCTCCCTGTTCAGCCAGGGTGGTCTTCTCTGGCACCAGCTTCTCTTACAGCACCTGGGGACAGCCTGCTCCTGAGCCATTAACACTTCCTTCTTAAAGAGCGCCCAGCCTTCCCAGACCCCTAAACCCTTCAGGATCGTCTCCCAGGGGATCCTTTCAAGCAGGTGCCTAAACAAGACAAAGTCAGCCCTTCTGAAGTCCAGGATGTCAGTTCTGCTTAGCCCTCTCCTGGCTTCTGTAAGAGTAGAGAACTCTATTATTTCATGATCGCCGTGCCCTAGTCGGCCTCCAACTGCCACATCATCCACCAGCCCTTCTCTGTTCACAAAGAGGAGGTCCAGCAGGGCACCTTCTCTAGTCGGTTTACTCACCAGCTGCATCAGGAAGTTGTCTCCCACACATTCTAGGAACTTCTGGGACTGGTCTCGTTCTGCCGTGTTGTATTTCCAGCAGATGTCTGGGAAGTTAAAGTCTCCCACAAGAACAAGGGCAAGCGATCTTGAGATTTCACTTAAGTGCCTATAAAATATCTCATCCATCTATCTTTCCGGGTTGGGTGGCCTATAGTAGACTCCTACTACAACATCTGCCCTGTTGGCCTTCCCCCTGATTCTAATGCAAAGACACTCAACCCTGTCTTCACTATACCTGTGCTCGAAGCAATCATAACAGTCCTTAACATATAGAGCCACCCCACAGCCTCTCCTTCCCTGTCTGCTCCTCCTAAAGAGCTTGTAACCATCAACTGGCATACTCCAGTTATGGGAGACATCCCACCATGTTTCTGTAATAGCAACAACATCATAATTTTCCTGTTTCAACACGGCTACAAGCTCCTCCTGTTTGTTACCCATGCTGTGTGCATTGGTATACATGCACTTCAGATGGGTCGATGTTTTGCCCCTTTTCCCCTTCAAATCTAGTTTAAAGCTCTGTCAATGAGCCCAGCTAACTCCTGCCTCAAAATCCCCTTCCCTCTCTGGGACAGGTGCATCCAGTCTAATGTAAAAATGTGTTAACTGTGATCATAGATTCACATTGGAAAGGATTAAGCACTATAGATTTTGCTTACACTGTACTCCTAGAATGACCTTATATTAATTATAAGGCTAAATACCTGACTATCAATAGACAAATGACTAACAGGACCAACACTAACATTGCTCATACTTCACACAGGACTTCCTAGGCCATGATGCAGAAAGGAAATCAAAGATGGGTAGGACAACTCTACCTGCAAAGACGTATGAAAGACAGTATAGAATATGCATGACCCTCACAGACACTGATAGCCAAAAAAATATATGAGGTTTGTTTACAAAGATACCTGGGCTTCATGAACAAACCACCATAAGAAACCATCATTTTCTTGTCAAATCACAGTTTACGGTTTTACTCCAAACAAGCAATCCTTATTATGTAACCTGCCCTTTCCTTCCAGAACAAGCACTAAACACCCTCACCCTTTACAGAGTAACAGTAATAACTACAAAAATCTAGCTACAAGAGCCCAGAAATAATCCAAATCTGTATTGAAACGAGTTTCAGTGGTACCTACATTCAGGAACTGAGCTAAACTGCACCATTTCATTAAGAGAGAACATTTAAAGAACTCATAGAGAAACCACTGTAGATAATGTCAGTAGAATACATGTTAGGATCTTGAGCTCTGGTAAAACCGCAAAATCATATTATGCTAACAATGCAAGAATTTAACTGCTCAAAGAGCTTACAGGTAGATGGATAGCGTGAGGTCAAGCAATGAATGAATGAATGAAAGGCCTATCCTGAGAAAAAGGCTCAGTACATACCCATCAAATCAAAATTAAATAGGACCATCTCTTTCACTTAAAACCTAAAAGGTGAATCTAGAACGCAGGTGGACCAAAGACCATGTACAAATGAAGAGAAAACTCCGGAGTTTGTAATTTATAGGATATCCCTACCACCCCAGCAGAACACCTTGGGTAGATTTTACTAGGTTATTTCAACATAAACTGTATTGTCAGATGTATTTTAATCTAAAATGTGTCAAGACAAACACTGGCGCTATCCCTCCATAACAGCAGTCAATGCTTTAGCTCTTATTTCCTTCAGCCATCTCACCTGACTTTAAATACTCATTGATGCATAATGGTACCCTAGATAAGTGTCAAGATACGTTTCATAGATACAGTGCCTCCATACCTGAAACTGCTAAGGCATGCTTCTCCAAATGCAGTAGTGTTCAAAGCAGAGAAACATGATTAGCAATGCACATTTACTTGCCCTCATAAATCAGGCAATAATTATAGTCAATGGCACCTTTTTTAAAAAAAACCCACACCTTCTCATGCTCTGAAGCTTAGATTACAGATGTTTTAGTACAAAGAACAGAATAATCTCTTTCATCTTAAGGAAAAATAAATATTCAGTAGAATTATCCTCTCACAATTTGTTTCACCTTTGTAAGACTGTCTTATGTAGTAATTTGGCCAAAACCCACTTGTACTGAATTCAAAACCATCTGTAATAAATAAATAAAATGTGGCAGAAGTCTTTTACAAATGAAAGGTAGTCAAAGTTGAGAACCTGCTACCTAAAAAATGTTCATTCCAAGATTATCTTTCTGTCACATCTATTGATTAAATCACAGTTCAGCTGTTGTTTACTCCACAGTGGCCAATTCTTTACAGTGGAGCGCAGTGGCTACAATTCTGCCACATATGCTATTAAGATATAAACTCTGTGGGTGGATTTTTAAATTTCAACTTGATCTTACATTGATAGCAAATACATTAAATTAAATTTTGATTTGTAAAATGAACTGTGCATGAAAATAAAAAGATGAAGAAATCAAATAATACATACTGTTGATAATATAACATTATGATATCTCAGTCATTAATTATTCTGCGAAAAATAAAACTGCAGTATATGGTTGGTTGGAAAGTACTTATTTTTGCTTTTAAAACGTGTTGTTTTTAAAACTTTTGCCGACACATGCATACACATAATGTAAGTTAAGGCCTAACCAGTGATTTTAGTGACTAATTTAACAGCATGGCCAAAGACTGAATAGGTCACAAACCAGCAAAGTAGGCCACAGATACTGTACACATCAAAACTGAAACAACAGACAGGCTCTTCAGTTATTCATGGCTCATACCTGGCCCATAGGGAACCACCAAGAGGTCCATTAACAGGCAAACATCATGCAACTGAGAAGCATTCTTGGCTGGAGAAGAGAGATGAAGAGAGGGCAAAGCAGCAGGTACTTCTCACCTCTGTGGCTTCAATTACCCTGCTCCAAAATAATTTCTGTGAACTTTGAGATTCTCCCCCTAGTACTTACTGCAGTTAGGGAGTACCCACAAAATTTCCATCCCAGAAAAAACTACCTGCAACTTGCCACCTTTAGTTTTTACAACTGGATACTTCATACAGTAATGTAGCTTTATGGGTCCAGCTACTCCTGCCCCAGCTTAATTTCATCCTCAGATCTACACTGATACATATGTGAGCACAAACACAGAATAAAGGTTTTCTAGCCCCCTCAATATTTTTCCCTTATCTTTCCACCTTCTAAAACTAGCTAATATAGAAATACTTCTGGAAGCTTCCATATTATTGGAGAGTTCCGTTTTTCAAAGCAATTCAGTCTATGACGCAGTTTTGCGCTAAATTACTTTAAAGCAAGTATAAAGCACTGTCAGTCTTCTCATTAAAATAAATCAAAATAATAATCCTAACTCTAAATAATTGCTAGTGACAGATACTTGAATGATGCACTAAAATGCAAGCTTGCTACTTTTTAAAAAATTATTACCTCTTCTGGTAGAATTCTCAGAGCTTTTATTAACAACTGAACTATTAAATGTAGGAGATGAAGAAAGAAAAAAACCCTTGGGTCCATCTATCTGTTATTTTCAGAGGCCTATACCAGCATCCCACATAAGATCACAGCCAACTCTGTACCACACTTAGAGTGGCACTGAGCCACAACTAATAAACCATGCTGAGAGGGAAAGCTTGTTGGCTTGTACCCAGCACTGTGCTACAGGCGTCTACATTACAACCAGCCAGCTCAGAGTACAGAGTAGCTGCTTGTCCTTATTTGTCAAAAAGCTATTAACAAGGCAATATGTAATTTATATGAACTATATAATTTAAACATAAAATGGCTAAAATATACTGCATGTTATAACAGTGTAATTATAAACAGTGTGCTAACTGTTCCATGAGAATGATTTAAATGAATAGTTGTTAGTAGCAAATATGACTCATTCATACCAGTTTGAGATCTTTCATATAAAACTTGGTTATGAGCTACTTGATCATTTTCCAGTGAAGCTTTTTCACCAAAACATGTAATTCAATTAAAATGAAAATAGTTGTGCATCATAAAATTTTATCAAAGTTCCTCAGTGAAAGGTTTTATGAACACTTTGACATGAAATCAAATATTATGGTTTTTGGTTTACCAGTTTAATTTCAGGTTCAACATTTCACTCATTTTTAGTGGCCAAGCAAAATATTTATTGCCTAGTTAATCTGCTTTCCTCTTCCCCATGGACTTAGGGCTTGCTTGTGTTTGCTCAGTAATTTTAGCCCCACTTGATCACACTGGTATATTAACACTTAAGTTATCCATTCAGTAGTTCTCCCTTAATCACAAGCAGCACTGAACACATGCACTCACACACAAACCACGATTACACTTTCATATTAACAGCAGTTGTAAAACAAAATCTTCCTTTTACAAACTAATCAACAGTACCAGTCAAATAAAGTTTTATTTTCTACTACCTGAAAACATGAACTATAGCTGTGAAACTGAGTGTTTGGAAAGGCTCTTCATTATCAGATTCTGGTCAGTGTGACTCACTTTTAGCAATCTCCCCAAGATCAGTCTCTCCCCCTGTCCAGCACAAAACCCTTCAACCTTCACTTTTCTGAAGACTGAGGAACATGCAGTATGATCCTTTCATCCACCAATTGTGAGATTTTCTTCCTGTAGCTTGCTACTGCAGGAGGTGGCTTCTTTTCTCCCATTGGATTGCTAGAGCACCCTCAAAAGAAGGAAAAGAGGCAGACCTGCTGCTGAACACAGTAACACTACCAGGCTAACGTGTTCCATGTGTTTTAACATGAAGCAGGAACAGAAGCAGCTGTACAATCTGAATACTGCAGATATATATGAATGTATTATTTGATCATTCACACCCGTTCCAGAATAATAGAACGTCAGAAGATTTTCTGATAAAGTCTTTCCTCAAGAGCAACTTTCTCTGAGATAGAAAGGACATGTACCAGCAGGGAGTCACACTTTGCTGAAGGAAGGGACATCAGTTCTGGAAGCAGTCAAATGTATACAAACCTTGTCATAAAGCTGTCAGTGGTCTGATCTCTCCCATTACTCAATATCCCTGTGTCTTAAGAAACATATCGATTTGTGACGCTGTAACTGTAGAAGCTACAGACGCCTACTTCTCTGTAGATACAGTCACTGTTCTTGTCCAAATACATTAAGTTTCAAAACTTGCCCTTAATGAGTGCTGGAATAGTTTTTGATTAATGATTATTGAAGTTTAAGTGACCTCTTATTGCTTCTCCAGTGATGATTCCAACATAGGGCTTCTGTAAACTGGCTGAATTGTATTACAGAAGATAAAGTGACACAAAAGCTTGCTATCAGGGTAACTAATAATCTGGGAAACTAAACTCTCTTAAAATATTCAGCTAGTGTCCTGTCTTGTTACAGAACAACATAAAGACACAAAGAAACCACCCCTTTTTATGTCAAATTAGCACCAAAAATCCATGTTCTTGAGAAGGCTGTGTATATATACACCACTACCTCAAATGAAAAGGAACACTGAGGGAGAAACACACAGAAAGAAAAGATGTGAAGAATAAATATCCCCTCTGATAAATTAAGGAACTCTTGATTAATAAGGGTGGGTAGCTCTCATTAGCCTGTCTTTCCAAAGAAAATGAGGTTTTGGACAGAAACAGTTCTAACTCATCTGAAGTTAGGGTATGAAGAGCTTGTTAAAAATGGAAGCACAAATTGGTTCTTTATTGGGAAATGAAAGTGTTTGCAATCTTCAGCTAAGATGCTGCTGAAACAAGTTTTAAGAGAAGTCATTGCTGCATTAGAGAAATAAAAAGAAGAAAGCATTTTAAAGTACTTATAGCTTGGTAGCTTTGCCGCAGATTACTTCTACCCCTTAACAGTATGTCAGTGTATTAAGCTATGCAGAAATATCAAGCTGGTGAGCTAATGAAAGGTTTGGACACTGGTAACAGTGAAGCCATGGGAAGACTGAAATCAAAAGCGATGACAAAACCTTTCTGAGAAGATGGATATTTATTCAGTCTACACTAAGCTTTGGGCTGCTGTAACCACATGACTACTATCAGTATTTTAAAACAGCTTGTGTATACATGCTGCAGTTATTGCATTAACGTAACGTTTGTTCCCTCATTTACGCAATGTAGATAATAGTACCAAGTCTGAGATAATAGTAACAGGAAAAAAGGATTTTGATCTAAATACAGTTTTATCTTGTATTATTAGAGCTCTTGAGCATGGTAAGCATTCACAAGCTCCACAAACAACCTAGTCAAACCCTTTTGTTCAGCACAAACAATAAATTGGCTAAAAAGATTAAACGGCTTGAGTGAGCAAGGGCTACGGCACTGGCTGGAGTCTAAAGTATGTGCCAGAGAAGGCAGGACAAGAGGAACTCCTGAAGGAAGATGAAGAAAAAAACCCACTGCTAAATGTAGAATACACTACTACTACTGGTATTTCTGAGCAAAAACCTTGAGCTGATAATGCCTTTTTCTACTAGGTGTAGAAGAACGTGGGGGTATTTTTGTCTCACGTAAGTACCTTCAAGATGTTCTGCCCAAGTATGCAGGCAGAAGCAGGCACACTTCTCCCTGCATCTGAGACACTAGGGAAAAGGGGAGAAGTTATCTCAGTTTTGATTTCTTAAAATCACACTTCATAAAATTATTTCACAATATGATATAGAATTATCTGTATAAATGCAAAATACTAGAATTTAAAATATAAAATTGTTCTGAAATCTCAAAATCTTTATGAGTTTATCTGTTACTAATGCCTATATAACTATTAGCAAATAATGAAGTACACATATTTAAATACAAACATAACCTTTAATTCTTACTTAGCTTTTGGTCACAAATTCATTCCTTGAAAATGTATTTTTAACGTTGTTAGATTCTGAATAACAACACAGAGCATACTGTTAAATTTCTTCGCATTTTTCCAGCAAATTTCTGTTTTCAGAAGGGATTCAGTGCTGTAAGATCCTGTGATAATGCATTTTAAAAACAACTGTACCCAAAGAATACTGTCTGAATATAGTACAATTAACTTTCTTATAAACTTACAAGACCTTATTGTAATTATATTTATAGTATCAGTTTTGTAAGTAAAGATTCTGAGAACCATTTTAGATGGGTTTTGGGTAGAGGCATGTATTGTAGGTTAGTGGAAAGAAAAGTGCTTTGCTTATACACATAATGCCAAGATGATCCACCTGTGGACAGGGAGGACTGGATGGTTGCCACTTGGCATGAGTATTTTCTGGGGTTTGTTGTTAATTCTGCAAAACCTGCTTGATCTTAAGAGTTTTAATGTTTTAATGGCCTACTAGGGAGTGCTGGGGTCCATCTGTCAAACAAGGGGAAGAGCATCTTTGGTCATAGGCTTTGCCAAGCTGGTGAAGAGGGCTTTAAATTAAAGTTGACAAGGGAGAGTAACCTCAATCCATCCCATTCTTATCAGTTTGATGCCAGTGCCAACAATAGATGCCCAGAGCCTGGAGAGGGGTCACAGGTCAGCAGGAGAGCACCCAAAGAGCACCACAAAGGAATTCCAGGCAGTACATCAACTCCATCTACGGCCCAACTTAAATGCCTCTATGCAGCATGGGGAATAAACAAGTGGAGCTAGAGACATGCACACGCCTGCAGGGCTACGATCTTACTGGCACCACAGAGATGTGTGGGATGGCTCCTATGCCTGGAGTGTTGGAATGGAAGGATACAGGATCTTTAGGAAGGAGAGGCAGGGGAGACAGGAGGCAGGGGGGTGGTGTCACCCTCTATGTCAGTGACTAGCTGGAGCGCACCAAGCTCCACCTGGCAATGGATGAAGAGCTGACTGAGAGTTTATGGGTCAGGATTAAATGGAAGGCAGGGACAGGGACAGGAGATGTTACAGTGTGGGTCTGCTACAGACCACACAACCAGGAAGACCTCTACAGACAGGTAGCAGCAGCCTCATTTTCACAAGCCCTGGTACTCATGGGGGACTTCAACCACCCTGATATCTTGTTGGAGGGACAATACTGCAGCACACAAGCAATCCAGGAGGTTCCTGGAATGCACTGATGGTAATTTCCTTCTGCAAGTGATAGAGGAGCCAACAAGGAGAGGTGCTGTGCTGGACCTTGTTCTCATCAACAAGGAGGGCTCGTGGGGAACGTGAAGCTCAAAGGCAGACTTGGCTGCAGTGACCATGAAATGGTGCAGTTCAAGATCCTCAGGGCAACGAGGAGGGCACACAGCAAGCTGGCTACCCTGGACTTCAGGAGAGCAGAGTCTGGCCTCTTCAGGGATCTGCTTGGTAGAATATAACGGGATAAAGCCCTGGAGGGAAGAGGGCCCCAAGAAAGCTGGCTGGTGTTCAAAAATCACCTCCTCCAAGCTCAGGAGCAATGCATCCCAACAAAGAGGAAGACAGTTAAGAATGCCAGGAAGCCTCCATGGATGAACAAGATGTTCCTGGACAAACTCAAAACACAAAAGGGAAGCCTACAGAGGGTGGAAGCAAGGGCAGGTAGCCTGAGAGGAATACAGAGAAACTGAGCAGACAGGGATCAGGTTAGGAAGGCCAAAGCCCTGACAGAATTATATCTGGCCAGGGACATCAAGTGCCATAAAAACAGTTTCTATAGGTATGTCAGTGACAAAAGGAAGACTAGGGAGAATGTAGGCCTTCTCCAGAAGTAAAAAAGAAACCTGGTTACCTAGGATATGGGGAAGGCTGAGGTACTTGATGAGTTTTTTGCCTCTGTCTTCACCAGCAAGTGCTTCAGTCACACTGCCCACGATGCAGAAGGCAAAGGTGGGGACTGGGAGAATGAAGAACCACCCACTGCAGGAGAAGATCAGGTTTGAGAACATCTAAGGAATCTGAAAATGCACAAGGGAGACCTGATGAGATGCATCCACAGGTCATGAGGGAACTGGTGGATGAAGTAGTTAAGTCACTATTATACATTATATTTGAGAAGTCATGGCCATCTGACAAAGTTCCTGCTGACTGGAAAAAAGGAAACATATCCCCCATTTTTAAAAAGGGGAATAAAGAAGAGCCAGGGAACTACAGGCCAGTCAGTCTCACCTCTATGTTCAATAAGATCATGTAGCAGATCCTCCTGGAAACTGTTCTAGGGCACAGGGAAAATAAGAAGGTGATTTGTGACAGTCAACATGGCTTCACTAAGGGTAAATCATGCCTGATGAATTTGGTGGCCTTCTATGACAGGGTTACAACATTGATGGATAAGGGTAGAGCAACTGATATCATCTATCTGGACTTGTGCAAAGCTTTTGACAGTCCCACATGACAACCCTGTCTCTAAGCTGGAGAGACATGGATCTGATGGATGGACCACTCAGGGGATAAGGTATTGGCTGGATGGTCGCACTCAAAAGTGTTGTAGTCAACAGCTCGATGTCCAAGTGGAGAGCAGTGACGAGTGATGTTTCTCAAGGGTCAGTGTTGGGAGCGACGCTGTTTAACATCTTTGTTGGCAACACAGATGGTGGGATCGAGTGCACCCTCAGCAGGTTTGTTGATGACACCAAGATGTGTGGTGTGGTCGACAGAGTGGAGGGAAGGGATGTGCCATCCAGAGGTACCTTGAAAGGCTTGAGAGGTGGGCTTGTGCAAACCTCATGAAATTCAACAAGACCAAGTGCAAGGTCCTGCACATGGGCTGGGGCAATGCCAAGCACTGATACAGGATGGGTGATGGGTGGATTGCGAGCAGCCCAGTGGAGATGGACTTGGGGGTATTAACAGATGGAAAACTGACTATGCGCCAGCAATGTGTGCTCACAGACCAGAAAGCCAACCATGTCCTGTGCTGCATCAAGGGCCAGAAGGTTGAGGGAGGGGATTCTCCCACTCTACTCTCCTCTCATGAGACCCCCCCTGCAGTGCTCTGTCCAGCTCTGGGGCCCCCAACATAAGGAGGACATTGACCTCCTCGAGCAGCAGGTCCAGAGGAGGCCACGAAGATGATCGGGGGCTGAAGCACCTTCCCGCTGAGGGAGTTGGGGGTGTTCAGCCTGGAGAAGAGAAGGCTCGGGGGAGACTTTATAGTGGCCTTCTAGTACTTAAGAAGGGCCTACAGGAAAAATGGAGAGGGACTCTTAATCAGGGGGTGCAATGATAGGATGAGGGGTAATCACTCTAAACTGAAAGAGGGTAGATTTAGATTAGATGTAAAGGAAGATGTTCTTCCCTGTGAGGGTGGTGAGGCCCTGGCACAGGTTGCCCAGAGCAGCTGTGGCTGCCCCCTCCCTGGCAGTGCTCAAGGCCAGGTTGGACGGGGCTGTGAGCAACCTGGGCTAGGGGAAGGTGTCCCTGCACATGGCAGGGGGGTGGGAACCGGATGATCTTGAAGGTCCCTTCCAACCCAAACCAGTCTGTGATTCTGATTAAGACTACTGAAAACTCAAATACATTCTTGAATTTTTCTTAGTTTGTATTATGCAACAGAAACCTGAAATATGATAGGGTGACACTCCTGAAGCCTCTAATTTTCCCCTGAAATTCATGCAGGTTTAGATGAAAATAAAGTTCTAATCTGTATGAAACTGTTATGCTAGGTTGAATTAAAATTTATTCAGATCTTGTTCTCTAATTTTCAGAGCATTGCAAATGTGGTCGAGTAGGCACAATACAGTTTCCTGAACGAAATAAAGACAATACGGGTACAGCTAGAGCTCCAGGCACAAAACAGACAACAGCTGCTCATGGTACCCCATGCTACTTCTCAGTCCTTAATCAAACAGTCATCACAGAACTACAGTGGTAAAAATCTCTCAATCACATTGCTCTGTATTATCTTTATCTGTATATGAAAACAGAAACAAAATTACATACTAATGTATTTCCTGGATTATTAGCAGTCTCTATAGTGAACGGCTTTCCAGGCTCTGTGGCTTTTATGTTAGCAGAATAAGGGAAAGGATCTACTAAAAGTATCTTTGGTACATTTCTATCTTTTAGTGCACCTTTTGAAAAAATGGAACATAGTAGACTAAAAACCACCACCAAATAAGTAATAATTTATTAAAAAAAAAAATAAATCACAGGAACAAGTGAAATATGCTATGTTAAAATGGATAAGAGACATTCCAGTTTTGCATTCCCACATATAATAATCTTCATCATCTACTCTGTAGCTGAACACTTGCTGTTGAACATTTCTACATACTGAGCTATAGAACATATTGTGCAAAATGCTTGTAACTGAGAGAACATATTGAATGAATAGGGGTTGAGGGACAAAAAGATCTCTTAATATGTATTTTTTAAATAGGTAATTCAATCGTGTCAGTCAAACAACATTCCAGAGCATCCTGTATTTTCTAAAATAATCACCTATCTGAAAATGACACCAATAACAAATTTCACAGAAGCACTGTATTTCCAACCAAAAATATCACTTAATAGACAAGACACATTCTCATATCTGAAACCAAATAACCAATAGAGAATAGAATTTTATTAGAGTAAAAAAATTTCTATTAAATGAAATTGGAGGTAAGAAGAGAGATACTGTAGCTGAAGAAAAAGCAGAAAGCTTAAACCAGAATTACTAAGGGTGTAAAGGGAAGCAGTGTTGTAGTATAACTGTGTTTCTCTGAAATAACTGTCTGCAGAAAGTTACTTGAGGTGCTATGTCAGCTTTGAACTTCAAGACTGTCATCACCTATGGAAAATACACTTTTATGCTTTGGTTATGCTCTTGTGATGTTTATACGTTTGCATGGATAAAGGGGAAAAGCGCAAGTGAAGAATCCAAAGTAAATTTCAAGTTACAGTGAAAGAAGGTGAGAAAAGCATACATGAAAACAAGACAAAAATTTTGGGATAACTATACTTCTTCCCTCTTAAGCCACCATCCATTAGATTTCTGCCTCACAGTGCTAAAAAGAAAGCAATTTTAAGGAGTCCCCCAGAACAAGTGAGACAGGACAATTCTTTCTAATTAAGAAAGCAATCTAGAATTTAAATACAGTGAGTAGTATTGTATAAAAGCATGAAAACATCCCTGGGTAGCAATTTTCTGTATCTCAATGTCAGAATCATCCCTAAAATGTGCAGCAAAGGATTTCTTTACATCTGAAGCTAAGTGTTCTAATATAATCTTTCACTAGCAGACTGTCCATTTCCCCTGCTCACCTTATCTACACTGCAAATAACTGCACAGATTTCATAGAATCCTTCTCTAAATAAGGCACTTGTTCAAGTATTTATAGCTTTGACAAAATGTATCCTCTTATACAAGATGACTCGTCCAGAGGTCAGCTCTCAATAGATTTTCAGAAGAAAGAGCATTTCAGAACAGCATTTAGTCACTTTTAACAGTGAGATTAGAATTTTCTCCCATGTAATAAATTCTTACAACCCCTGTGTTGTTGAGAGGCTTTTGTTCCTCCATTACTGGGAGTTCCAAATTTAAATTCAGCCATGTCAGGGAAGCCTACTCTACTTTGAAGGCCAAGTGTTTGCTGACCCCATGGAGAAGAGTTTCAAGTTTGTATGTGCTCCATTATTTTTAATCAAACTACTCTTCCTGAAAGAAGTATATAAAAATTGCCATACCAGCTCAGTCCACACAACTCAATATGTTGTTTCTGTTAAGAAACAAATGCTCAGGAAATAAACATATTATATAGACTATGATTTGTCCCCTGGTACACACTTACTGCCCCTTGATATCTTTAGTTCTAGAACTTCACTGACCTAGATGCTGCATGCAGATCGTCAGCTTTAACAGCCATAGTAGGTCCATCAGTCTAATTTTTTTTTTTTTTTAATCTATCATTACACTTCAGGCTTCCACATGTTACATCAATTATGAAATATTCCGTTCTGCTACATTTGATTAGGCATGTACTTTTATTCCTTTTAAAACTGCTGTCTGAATTTTTTCCTGTCACAAATTCTGATCTGTGAAAAACAGTGAATAATTGCCTTTTTCTTTTTTTTTTTTTTAATTATATTCATTCTGCGTCCCTCCACCATACGTTGTTTCTTGGTTAAAGTGAAAATTTCTAGTCTATTTCTCTTTGCGTGGAAGCCGTTCCAAATCTCTGCTTAATCTTATGATCCATACCATACCCCATTTAAAAGTTAACACAGTAGTCAAGATGTAAGCACATCCCAGGTTTATAGAGTCATATAAACAGGTCTTCTGTTTTGTCCTTGATTGTTTTTAGTAAGCCCTCATATCTTACTTTCTTTTCTGAGAACACAGAAACACAATGCGCTGCTGAGTATTAAGAGGATCTTTTCAGAAAACTATGCACTAATACTAATATAGGCCAAACTAAGATCTGCATTGGACCATCTCTCTCCTGTAGATACACATTATTTTTCTTTCCAGTATGAGAAACACTATGAGAAGACACAGAAAAGATCCAGATATAAACAGAAACAAAGACTAGAGTCTGGAAGAATGAGGTCAGGTGAAGAGGCAGAATAGCGTAAATTCAGATGAAGCCTGAAGGTGGCAAAATGGTCTTAGAAGAGGCTGTTTGAGTTCTAAGAGTCACAGATCCTCAGAGGGAGGAAAGCTCATGAAAATGGCACATGTAACAGAAAAAGACCCCTCCAAAAGAAGCCTGAAATAAGAAGATCAAGAAAGGCAAGAAAAGGTCACTAAGTGCAACTAGAAGCTGTGGTGGATTTGGGTTGGATGAGAAGACAAAAAAACAAAGCCAGAGAGATGTACAGCATAATCCCTCAAGGAAATCCCTGGCATTATACATGAAGCTTTTAAAAAGAATTTGGACTGTGATTTTAAAAAAATTGAATATTGACCAGGAAGCTGGGCTGCTATATCATTAAATTCAAAAGCAAATGATGGGCTTCAAAATTATATTCAAACAAATGAACACTTTACTCCATTCTATTCTTCTCAATCAATAGTGCATATGAAAAAAAAGTCTTCTGATACTTAACTCTGAGACTCTGTACATACTCAATTTTCCCTACTTCCATAAAAAGTTGCTTTGGTCTGATACTGATATACCCCGCCACACAGGAGTCTTGTCTGCATTGCTTCTGAATGCAAAGGAAAGAAAAACCGCAGTTGTAGCATTACTCATATGTATACTGTGTCTGGTTGGGATGGAGTCGACTTTCTTCACAGCAGCTGGTATGCTGCTGTCTTTCAGATTTGTGACTAAACACAGCAATGTTTTAACTATGGCTGAAGAGTGCTTGCACAGCATCAAGGCCTTTTCTTTTCCTGCTCTGCCACCCCAGTGAGTAGGCTGGGGGGACACAAAGAGTTGGGAGGGGACACAGCCAGCATTGCTGTCCCAAAGAATACTCCATACCGTAACATCATGCTCAGCAATAAAAGCTCAAGGAAAGGAGGAGGAAGGGGGGGTAACACTAAGTGGTTGTGGTTTTTGTCTTCCCAAGTGACCCTTCTGTGTGCTGAGGCCTGGCTTTCCAGGAAATGGTTAAACATCTGCCTGTTGACAGGAATTAGTGAATTACTTCTTTGTGTTAAGGCACTTGTACTGTTGGAAAATGTAAGGTATTAAGACAAAGGGATTTAAAAACTGCAACTGGAAATAAAATATTGGCATGAATTCTAAGTCACAAGCAGAATGAATATTTTTAAAATCAAGGTTTAAAACATATAGAAAGAACTTTTAATAAGTTTTATGAAACTGTCTAGATTGAGACTTGATCGATGTTTCCTAACCTGTGCCCTATGTGTTTCTTTTCAGACATCAGATAGTAAACATAGTAAAACAGAGCAAAAAGGACACAGCTTTTGTTTAGTACACTTTAAAAAAAAATATTTTCTAGCACTTTCATTTATAAATGAAAGTTTAAGTACATCCAATAAAAATAACAAACTTTAACCTGACAGTGATCTAGTAACTCTCCATAACCAATGATGATGTTTCTTATTCCAACAAACATATATCCATTTATAACTGTTAGTTCCAGAACAAGCCAGAGAAAACAAATATTTCTTCAGCTCCATAAAACAGTGTATTTCAAATGCATTAAATTTAAAACTTCCTAATAACAAGGAGGATCCCTGGTTACAGATCTTGTAAATATTGAAGCTCCCTGAACACATTTAGATAGAGGTTTGTGGCTAACAAGCTTCAAATAGCTCATCCTTGCACCACAGAAAAGTACTAGAACCAATTCTGAAACTAGTACTAGAACTGAAAAGCCAGATGGAGCACCCAAGCTGCAGCTGCCTTGCAAGTGAAGAACCCTTTCCCCTCAGCAACACTTACCAGTCCAGACAAAAGCACCAGGGCTGCACAGCCTCTAGTTCCAGACCAACTTTTTCAGTTGAGTAGCTTATTAGTTTTAATTGCAGGCTACCACAGGGCATTGCAAGAGGATAAGGAAGAAAATTCCCTCAAGAATTTGGAAACATACGATGAAAGGAGACAAGCTTGTTCTGAATATAACTACTATTGGTAGATAAAGCTGACATGGAGCTTTAAAGAGGTTACAGGGGACTACTTTGGGCCAAGAGATAGAGTTGGAAGTTTCTAAGTGCTTAAGACATTTTCTTATGTTCTGCTTTGCCACATAACTGCAGCTAAGGTTTTGCTTCAGACAGATGAAGTTGTTCCTACAGATTTATGAGTCATTAAGCCTAAACAACCAAAGAAAAACACATGCAATATTAGCAATTTTTGCTACAAACTGCCAAAGAATCTCATATGTTAAGAAAATTCTTTTCTTAAAGCACAAGTAATGGAGAAGGTCTTCAACAAAGCTGAAAAGTAATTTCCCTCAGATAATCAGTATGCCTAAACAGAGAGCTCTTTATGAAACTTCTGTAGAAAAGATTTAGGGACTTGTTCATATGACTGGAGGTAAAAATTATTTGGTATGTGAACTACAGAACAATCTCTGTGATACATTTGATGGAACCTGGTTGGACTACAGAGAAGCCAAGCAGAGAAACTGGCCTGAGAAGAAACCTTGGTCACTTAAGGTAAGCATGTTTTAATTATCTCAAAAGGAGAGTAAATGCAGTTTTTTTCAGGCACATGCAAATTCTGCTTGCAGTTGAAGCAGATAAAGGCTTGTCTCACTCATTCCCCCAGACTAATCAGAAACCATCAGGATAGCACGAGGCCAATTCTACTTATATGAACTTTAAGAAGTGCTTATTAGATTAGACTCATCATGATCGATTACTTTAGGTAGATGTCAGATCTTTGGAAGTTTGCCAGGTACAACTTTTTCATTAGATACCATATTGAAAATAGGCTGTGCTTCTATTACACCTCAGTATTGCTCCTCTGCATAACAGAGTACTCTGGGCTATCATACCGAGTCCTCCAGTCACGGTGAGGAATATCACCTGATGAAATCACTTGATGCTTACAGATGAGCTCATTAACAGGAGACAAGAGAGGCAAGAGAAGTATTTTTTTAAGCCAGGCCTATTAGGGAAAACACGTGCTAATACAGTCAAATAATGGATAAACAACTGAGCATGAACTCCCACTACAATGCTGCTGCAAAACAAGGTAACAGCAGATAGGATTACAGAAGAAACATTTCCCCTCTATGCTGCATTACTGACAGTGGCAGTTAAATAAAAGAAACAGGCATGACATTCATATATTATAACAGGCACTGAAACACTAGAAAGGCTGCACAAAGGGGAGCGGGAGACGACTGACATCATTGTAACATGGGATTTGTAACCTTCAGCAAGACAGAATATGCTACTGATTTTCAAATGATGAGCAAAACCCAGAAAGAATGAACTAAAATACTTTCAGTTATCTTCAAAAACTTCTAGACAGGTTCCTTCAAATGTAGATAGACACTGTTAAATTTTACATCCACAGACTTAATATTGTATTTATCAGGTCTTCAATCCTACAGTATAGCTTGTGTCCTCTATAAGATTTAAAAATAAAACCACCAAACAACAAAACAAAACAAAACAAAAAAACCAGAGCTCCTCAATAATTCCTTTATCATCTTCAGTCCTTATGATGAAGTGACCAATTCTAAAGCTCTCACAACTACCTCCCAGAAAAAGTACCTAGCTCCTCCTTCTAAGGTTGTAAAATACAAGGCAGTGACAAAGATGGCTTCTGTCAGACTTCTATCTCCTGTCATGTGCAAATGGAATTCAAAGTTCATCCAGGAATGTCTAACATTGAGCAGTTAACCTTGTTTTGGTTATCACATTTTCTTCTCACAACTTTTACCAAGAAAAAAAGCTTCTGTAGCACTTAAGTATTAAATCAACTTCTGATCTCCTGTCAGAAGTTATCTATTCTTACCTTTTAGATTTATCTACCCTCTCTTAATTGAAGTCAGCTAATATGAAGGAGATATAAAACACAGTTTAGATGAGATGTGATGTGATTTTGCCTAGAAAGAAGTTAGTTATTCAGAATCTCTTAGATCTTGTTAATCTCAAAGAAGCTTTGTAGATGTTTCCAAAACAAATGTGTATCAGTGATTATGTGCAGCTGCAGCTACTGAATTGCACAAAAAGATTAAAAGCATCCTATCTGTCTAGACAAGTATTATATAACCTTTATGCCTACATACAGGCTGGAGCTGAAAGGAACATCTTATAAAGTGGCACAAAGACCTAAAACTTGGGAATGTTTTAGAACTTCTGCTTGAAGTACGTGGAGATATACCTTACCCTCTAATAATATGAGTTCACAACTCAGAGGTGTATTTAAATAACTTAAAGTTAGGGGAAAAAAAAAAAAAAAAAAAGGTAGTTAGGCACCCAGGAGGAGTTTCAGGTGACAGCCATATTAAATCCTATCTAACCTATTTCTCTCCTAAGCACAGACTGGGTATTGAGGGTGGAGAAGGAGAGAAAGAAAAAGGGTAGCATTCAGTCTGCTCCCAAGTGAGGAGTCAAATGAGCTGATACTAGTTTAAGAAAATCTGCCTTGCTATACAGCCTCAAAGATCTCTCCACAAAAGCAGGACTTTGCTAGTATCTTACGTTGTTCTATTGCATTCCACCTAAGCTGAGCATAGTCTGAAGAACATCTGCAGCACCATTTAAGAACTACCAGTCTACTTCCTCCAATTACACCTCCTGTCTGCAGCTCTGTTTAGGACCATTCATGGAAAGACACTTATAGTCTTCTCATGTAGATAAATCTCCTTTTATGTGTTAATGGAATGGTAGGCAGGGCTAAACAATCTAAACCAAATCATAGGCTTTGAATATTCAAAGCCACATTTTTACCTATATAGGAATCAAAGGAAGTTCCATCTGGTTTTTGTCATATTAACTATGCTGATGCCAAAATGCCAGAATACATACTGTTTTCATAGAAAAAAAAAAAAAAAGAAGTTTGCCCTTCCAGCTCTCTACATTTACACAGTATCAAATATACTTAGACTGTAATCTGCAGAGCCCTCCCTGACAATTTTAGAAATAGATTTCAGTTTCTTTAATCACACTGACATTTAGAATTTTTTCCAACTATATAAACAATCTAATCTGCTATAAAGTGAATTCTTTCTCATCAGCCAAAAAGAAAAATCCCTTTAATAATCTTTTACATACTGTAGTCGACTCATACTTCCTCTCTTCTGCCATTGTTTTCTAAATTAAGTAACACCTGTCATGCATCGCAGTTTGTAACCACCTTCTCCTCTAGCTGTTCTCCTACACACATCTATATCTTTTAAGTTTTGTGTTGAAAACTGGACACTGTATGCAGCAGAGACATCACAGGGCTCTGAGCAACCTGATCTAGTTGAAAATGTCCCTGTTCATTGCAGGTGGGCTGGACTAGGTGACCTTTAAAAGTCCCTTCCAACCCAAACAATTCTATGATTCTATGGTCAGCTGCAATGAATAAATAGCAGTTAACTCTTAAATCACCTTTTCAGCTGAATCTCAAATCAACTTTTTGTTCAAATTCAACTTTTCTGTAATTAACTACAAAATATGATTTAATTGTAAAGCTGTTTCATGCTTCCTTCTCCCAGTCAGTCAGTAACTCCTCACTTTCTATTTATTAATAGACTTGGGTTTTTTTGTTAAGCAGCATTTCTGTTTTCACTGACAAAGTAAAACATACCAATAGAAAGAGATGATCAAACTCCTGATTTGAGCAGCAGAGCTTTTATTACTAATGATGAGAGAACTGAAAGCAGATTCAGAGTCCAGACTGCTCTATCTAGGAAATCAGTAGGGAAAAAAGAGACTACCCTGGCAATTAGGCATACTTGGTATAAATCAGACACAAATTAAAACCCCCTACAATGCTGTCCTTATAGAATTTCATTTCAGTGTAAAGACACACTTTCAGCACTTCAGAAAAAGCGTTCTGCAATAAGAAAAGAGAAGTTGGAGGTGATGGAGCTAAGAGTGGCAAACAAGTGAGATAGCAACATAGCTTAGAAAGCCATAAGAAGAAGCTAAGTGTCACAAGAAATGGACACCATTCAAAGTATATTTTATATGATATATCAAACCATCCTAATCTAAAACCACTTAAACTTTTTTTTTATACTATCCTCGTGGTCTATTATACTGTATTTCTACCTTTACTGCTAACCCATCGTCTGCTAATACTGTGAACTCCTGTTAAAAGTATACTCTGATTATCTATTAATACGCTAATAAACCTAAATCTCTTCCACTCTCTTTGTTAAAATATTTTATTAGTGTCATACGTTACAAATGCACTTCAAACCTTTAGAGTGACAGAGCCATTTGCTGAGAAAGCATCAGAATTTTTTATGTAAATCTGATGTTGACATCTGATATTAGATTACAAAGAAAAGAGGCAGTTCATCTATAGTCAGAGCAAATGAGCACCAAAGAAATCCTAAACTCTAAATATGAAACTGGTAGGAGGATGAATTAAATATTATTTGGTATTTGAGGTATCATTATGGGTGAAAATCTTGGCCAAATACTCTTTAGAGTATTTTAATCAAACTATATTCTCATTTCAAAAAAGGTTAAATTATCTCTCTGCTGGCACTCTCATGCTTTGGCCCCATGCTGTCCTTTGCACTTCTCTTTGCATAATAAAGCATTCAGATGCCACAGGACCTTTGTCACCTACAAAAGGCTGGGCTGAACAATATAGCCTTACATTGTTTCTTCATTTTGGAGATTCACTCATATTACACATATTGCAAGAACTCTTAATCGGTACTCAGTCTAAAACTGCAAGAATATCGATTGGGAAAGACAAAACAAAGTCTATACGGTGTTACCACCAGGCAGGAAGAAGCAGACTTTTCTTGCACTATAATCTGTCATAAAATCAAGGGTCATAAACAGTCCTTGAGACCTAACAGATGTTTTGAGACTTTATTCAATCTTTCAAAGTGATAAAAACATCTACATTGCAGTCACTTATGCTTCTTACGCTATAAGCAAACAGAAAGCCATTTCATTTATTTTGCAGTTTACAATAATTTCTTACAATCTTCTTATGTAAGTTATGGGCAAGGAAGGAAACTAGAAGATTTCATCTCTTTTGGTAAACAGTAAGTAAAATGATCATTCTACAACAAAGGCAATTCATCCTTTCTGAAAGTAAACTCCAGCAATGCAAAACCAAAACTGTGTGGCATGTAAGCATACCTGCAGTTCAAAAAAACCACATACAATTCTCAAAAAGAAAACCCAAAACACTCAAAAGACAAATCTTGGTTGAAAATTAAGACCTTTGAAATAGCTTGACTTTAACACTTAGTTAGCAATTATTAAAAATTTATCTATTGCATTCAGCGATTGTCAAGCAACGACTATACTTGTCCCCTGTACCTCTATCATTTCAGAATTATAAATTATCAAATATATACATGTTAGAAATTTCCCAAGAATGCAAGCATATATGCATATATGTCATGTACCTGCAGCAACATGACAAAATGAATTCTGCTTCTTCTTCATTACTAAAAATCCCCTGTAACTGAAAGATGTCAAATATACCTTATTTTCCACTACTTCTCAACAAACACTGAAAAATGTGCTCTGCCAGTGTAAAGTCTCATCATGTTAGGACCCACTGTGGAATACACTTTTTGTTTGTGTAAAAAAGATGCAAACTTTTCCCCTCTTTCCTTTCCCTTGTAACATGCGGTATGCTTGTGCATACTAGCAAGAACATTTTCAGCTGGTACTAAAGTTAACTGAAGAGAAAAATAAACAACCACACAAAAAGGTTTGATACAATTTCAAGTCTTGCTCAGAGCTCATGAGGTTGAATTTTATTTTAGAGGTAAATACAACACTGAGAAGACCACTGGTCCTGCCATGAAGTAAAAATTAGATTATCTACTAATATACTTGAATTAAAACAAGTAATAGAGGAAGAAATAAGTATCAGCTGTATGAAACCACATACAAAGAGAAAAGATCTACATGTTAAGATAGCTGATAACAACATAATTATCCAGAAAACTCCTAATTTATATGTAGTTCCTCCTTAAACAAACAGGGGCAATAAGGTGCACACAACTCTGCCATAGAAATACCAACATGCACAATCTGCTACTTCTGATGACTCTTGTGCCCTTTACTGCATGCGCTCACTGGACGTTAGTTCACAAACAGAAGTAAGTAAAAACCAATGTGGTTTTAAAAATATTTGTCTGTATTAAAGACCAACAGCTTGACAAGCATATTACCACTAAAGCACTAAGCATGCTTCATCATAATACTTCTTTATATAATTACAAAACTACTCACAAGGATATCATGAAGGAGCTTTTCTTTGCTTAGCAATAAGAGCCAGATACTCACAAAGAAGGGTCTTGGACCAGATCTTTAAGGTTTATCCCACTACGATCCTCGGCAAGGTTCCTGAAGCAACTGTCACTCACTAAAAAAAATAGAAATAAAATTAAAACAAAACAAAAACAGAGAGAAAAATAAAAGAGGTGGAAATCTAAGAACAGAATGCAGTTGTTTTGATTAACTAGAAACACTTTTTAGTGTTGGGTGTAATTTGAATGTTCATATATGAAGTGCGATTTTCAGTGAGGTTTCACTCAATTTAAAGATAAGTCAACTAAGGCAAAGTGATAAACTCTGTATCATAGATTGTGTGAAAACAATCCATTTCAGCTGGTGTCCTTACTGCTTCTCCACCTGTGGCTACAGGAAGTCTCAAACACAAACACTGGATGCACAGATACACACAGATAATCTATACCCTTAACAGCAGAGTCTTTAATCATGCACCAGTCAGTATTCTTTACCTCATCAAAAACAGCGAAAGTTGCTATGTATTTAAGTTCACAGTGGTTCATGGGTTAGCAAAGATGTTTAATATGAACAACATCCAAAACACGCAATTAAGACCAAAAATTTATTCAAACAGCCTATAATTAACTTCTAAAGAGCATGTAAAGCAGCTAGCTACTGTAAAATTACAACACAGTAAATTTCACATAAGTTTAAACGAGTATTAGTGTGCTTTCATTTTCTTCACTACATTAAAAGTGTGATTTAAACATGAAACTTCATTCTCTTGGCTAATTCTCTAGCACATGTACCCCATTCCCACAAGCAGGCTCATTTCTCTTAAACACAGCCATAGTCAATTTGAGAGGTGGAGAAAAAGTGGGAGCACGAATGCTTTTAAAAACTTCAGCATCAGTTCAAAGGAATTAGTTCTTTCCAACTAAGGCAAACTTTCTGAAGGACACAGAGATTATGATATGGCAAAATCAGTGTAAGGATCCATTTGCCATAACTAGCAAGGTAATCTGCAGGATAGAGGAGAGCTTATGAAGAAAGGCATTATTGGTCATCTTCCGTTACAGAACACAGCCTTGCATTTGGTGAAAGGGGGTGTGTTTAAAATCATCTGCAAAAGCAAGTGTTCCTACTTCTTCCTCTCTAAATGCAAGATACTCTTTTTAATTTACATCTGTAAGTATTCATGCGCATCACCAGCATCAAAAAAATGCAAAACATTCCCCAAATAAGTTATTTTCACAGATTACTATATATACTGTGACAGACCTACCTAACACACTAAAAAACTGCAAAAAAGTTTCTACTAGTACCCCTTGTTGCCAATACATCTCACAAGCATGAAGCCTGTTAATCTGCTGGGAAAGACAAGTACTAAAAGAAAGGGTCCCAGAAGAAGGGGCTGGGGTGGCTGATGGAACAGGTACTGGCCCCACAAAGCCTGACAGGTAACAGTGTATGACAATAACAGCAGTATTTGTCAAGTGTGGTTAACATCAAGAAGTTTACCGGCTTTGCACCTCAACACTGTAATAAACAGTTGATTATCTAAGGTTCTGTTATCTGCCATCTCTGAAGACACTACCTAACAGTTGCTTGTGACATGCGATCCCTTGGAAGTGAGGCAGTGTATCACATGAAGGGTCTTGTCTTTCAGGTGATTGCCACAGATCTTCAGCTTAAACAACAGCTACCTGTGCTAACGAAGTCCAGAACTCCTGCTTGTTCCTCCTGTAACAATTTAATCACTGTCTGTATACTAAACTGAAAGTTACCTGAACTGAGTTTGCAAGCACTACCTACCTTGCCAGGGAAGGCCCTTAGGCCTTCAGAAAATTTTCATTTCCATGCCCATCTACTGCACTGAACTCAAGACCCTTGAAATTACAGTCTCTAACTCCTGAGTTAAAGAAGTAATTCCAAGATCAGAAGTCTTGCTAACAACCTAGACTCTAGATTTTATGGGAAAAGAAAATCCCAGCTAAATTGATATTTGATAGTTTATGTTTGTCTCTTAAGTCTGGCAACAAAACAGTAAACAGACTATTTTACCTACTGTCTTGTCATATATCCTACACTAGTGATGTATCAACATAACTCGTATGCCAACACTATACATCATGAATAAAAATGATTGTCAACAATGTTTTTTCACTACTGACAAATCAAATATTTCTTAAGCATTAAATGCTTAATCTAAACATGCCATATTTCTTCTGCTGTCTTCTCCAATCTCTTCATTGAAAGTAATTACAATCATAATTGAGGAAACTGTTGAAACTATTCTAAAACTTTTTAAAGAGAAAATGAAAAGTAACAGCATAAAATTATCAGTAAACCTGGCCATTAATTGACTGTATGTTACTCACAAAGTTTATAAAACAAAACATGTTTGAAATAAATGCTTAAAATTAAAGCCTAGATTTGCCAGAGACTCGTTGTCTTTCTTGTCTCAATATAACTCTAAAATTATTAATACCCTTTTTATAAATGAAGTTGAAACTGCAAATCTTCCCTCTAGTTAGCGGAGCTGGGCAATATGATTTTTGTTAAAAAGACTAAATCAACATCAGTCAAATATCTAAAAACTTTGAAAAGGTATCAAACTTGTCTCCCCAGATTTGGTTGGTTGTTTGTTGGTTTGTTTTTTTACTGTAGGACAGTCAGAACACTGGGAAGCTGCAAATTTGCAAACAAGCATCCTCTTAGGTTACTGTTCCAGGCAGACCCAGAAAACACAGATGCCTCAAATAAATGTGAAAAAATTCAAACCTAGTTTTAACAACCAAGAATTCCAACAGTTAACATTCACCAAAATCAAATTGCTGGAAACTAATATTTAACTATAATTGCCAATTAAATTACTAGCATTGATAGCAATAGGAAAGTTTCCAGTGAGAGGAAATAATTCAGTGGAATAAGCTGGAATAAGACCTCTTTGTTGCACCTTACTGACCTCCACATAGGCACAGCCACGCTCTATCACATCCTTGCAAACTCTAGCCCAGGAAAGAAAACAAATGTTCAGCAATAAACATGGGGTGGAAGCAATCAAGAAGAGTAGGTACTACATTTCTCACGGCTTAGAAAACTGTAAATCAGCACTGCATGTATTTTTAAAAATTGTATACCCTGATTGAAATGCAAGCTTGTTATTTTAAAAAGGACACAGGGTGAAACTGTGTTTGATAGTATGGCAGAGAAAGATCAGGATGATCAATGGGGCTTTAAGGTTTGAGGGAAGAAAAGGCAGAAGAAAACTGCATCACAGTCACAAATTGTAGTACATACACAAAGGCCATGCCTAACTTCTTGTCTTTAAAGCACAACCAAGGGAGACTTTTGCATAGGACATCTATATGAACACAATCCCCATGAAGGATTTTGTCTTGCTTCAAATTTTCATTTTTATTTTTTTAATCCCCCCAAAATTTATAAAAGTTAGTATTTCAAGCAGTGTGGAGTGCATGGTTTATGGAGAGATACACCCATCTCTACATATTCACCAAATGACTGAGCCTCTTATCTGTATTACACTCCCAATGTACACTTCCTTATAGACAAGGAGAATAAAAAAAGGTTCCTAAAACACATTTGCTCCATGAAGTATTGTACATGAAATGTCAGTCTATAAGATACTAGAACTGTTTTTTAAGAAATTAAACACTGTCACAAATATTATGGGCATAGACTGAATCCACTCCTACCACGGAAATGCATAGTCTGAAAAACATCACACTAAGGACAAATCCCTAAACATCCATTGAACAGTTTGACTTTCAAGAGAGCTGTAATTCATCCTATCAAAATTATTGATACATATCATGTATCAAAATTAAAGAGGTTTTATCAATAGCTCCAATTCTCTCAACATTCATCCTACTCTCAGCTCCTGGTTTCTCCTACCGACGTTCTGTTTCTGACCTATGTCTGGTCTTGTGCCTAGGAAGTACCATAGATGGGAAACCAGTAAGGGAGTCAATTACACAGCATACAAAATTCCGTGTGAAAAGGTTAAAATCAGCATTCACACTCTAATGTGCAAACATCCAGTTTACAATAGCTGCAAAGCCTTCCCACTTGTGAATTTTTAAATCTGGCTATATGTTTTTTCTTTTCCTTTGGTTTCTTTAACAGTTTTAAATGAGACTATATTGAAGGAAAATTGATTATTCATCTGTTGATTTAAAAAATGAGAAGTTCTTCAACTCTGAAGGTAAACAAGTATTTTCCTCAGGTAGATGCAGGATATAATCTGTTGCAAACTTTATATTTTTAAAAATGTTTTTTTAAAATGTCCTAGACTTTGAAAACAATATAGCCCTTTAAAACTGTCACTTAATCTCTTGTCCTACACAGTGTATTCCCAGTAAAAAAAAAAGCCCTCTTTAGATCAAAGCACTTCCAATTCTACAGGTGTTAGCAGGCAATTTCATATCATATTCTTTAGAAAAAATGCATTCATTACCCACAAAAAAATGAAGTGCTATCTATAATTTCGTAAAGAAAATAAATAATAAAATTTACTCCCCTATATCAAAACATGCACTTCCAGAAAAGTGAGAACTACAATTTTCCTCTTGGTTCTCAGAATTCAGAACTGCTTTTAGATTAGTTGTAGTTACTTGTCGATAAAACCCAAGAATGCTACACTAAGAAAAACAGTCCTTGATAACTGTGATGCACTATGAGTTTGAAAATACGTGGACTACTACAACATGCACAGTATGCATAGTATAAGATACCAATTTCTTAAATTTTTGTCTTTTAATGATAACCTAAATTCAGTTCTTTTTCTTAGGACTTCATCTGTTTGTAGAATTTCTGGCAGACTTTCCACAGCAGATCTCTCTTCCTTACCCCTCTTTGTTATAAGATCATTTATATGTTTAGGTTTTTATATCAGATTCATTCAGCAGCTGATAAATACAGGAAATATTTAATACACTTGGAGATGTTCTGGAAAGTACTCGTCTGGCACAGCATTGTATTCTACTCTGGTTTTGCTTGCAGTAAAGCATTATTCAGAAGTCTCATTTCAGATTCAGGTGGTTATGTTCCACACACTGCATGCAAATGTAGCAGGATTCAAGTATTTTGTTTTTATAGGTCCAACCTTATACACACTGCAGCAAGCACCCGCTTTTACCTATTGTAATTGTACATCTTGTTGACTTCAAGACATAACAAATGCTGCTAAAGAAGCTTAGGTTTTAGGATACAAGGAGGTAACAAATTTTTGTCAGACCTCAAAATATCTCTCTTTAAAAGCCTATTCTCCTGCAGACACAGAATTCCTGTCCTACAGGCATAAAGAAGGCAAAGGAAAGGGATAGTACCAGCATTTGAAGATTTATTCTCTTACTATTAAAATGGTTTTAAGGTATTTTGTAGGTCACATGAACAGTAACATCAGAGATAAATATCCTGCCTCTTTTCTCTGCTACTGCCATATTTTTCAAGTGACTGCATGTCAACCAGAAAACATACATAAAACAGATGGCATATTACAGAAATTTTGTAGCACCTTCACCAGATCTATTACAGAAAACAGCAAATTAATTATAAGAAGAGCACTTATACTATTTGCATATCCGCTCACAAATCTCTCTGATGTATTTACAGAATAAGAACTACTAGTCTGCACGCAAATTGCAAATGCTTGTAACTGCTAAGAAAGTGCATTGTCTGTGAGTAGCAGAAATAATGAGGGCTCGTTTCCTAAGAAGTTGTGATCTAAACACCATTTGCTATTACCATAATACATCCAGATTCCCTCTGATACCCACCCAAGGAAGAGAGCTAAAGCTAATACAAAGCCATGCATGGGAAATCACCAGTCAATACCAATCTGCCTTTTCCTCAGTGGGGGTAATAATCTGAGTCTCCTCTTTGTCTGTGTGCTAATTTTAATTTATCGATAACTATTTTTAAAAATTCTCTTTTTGTTACGTTGCGCTTAATTTTCTACTATTCATTTATCACTTCTTTCATACGTGGGTTAAACAGGTTTAAAAGGGGGAACCTGAAAGACAAATGGAAAGACTGAAGGATGACATAACCTATCTTTTGATCATGTAAACCTTGTTTAGCCATAGCAGATTATCTAAAAACCACTCTCAAAATTGCAAGGCACCCATGCACACCATATTTCAAGTTTTCTTCCCTTTTCATTTCCACTTTAAACTTCATTCTACTAAAAACAGAGAATGAATTCATAATACAGCAACACTTTCTGTTTTAACCCACAACTATTTAACAACAAAAGTAGTTGCCACACCTTAACATAGTCACTAATAGGTTGTGCAGTATCTGGACAAATATGTCACTGCAGAAGCAATTTTTAAAATTCTGTTAAAGCACGGTGGTATTCACAGCACACAAATAAACAGCACTCAAAGATTTGCTTAGGTGTGAGCAGGTTCAAGTGACAGAAAACATGCCACACCCCTCACAGCTTCCAGTATTCTGACCTGAAAGCTATGCAAAAAAAGTAACATTTTATTTAAAAGAAGCATTAAAAGAGCTAAAATAGCCACATGAAGAAAGGAGTCTCTTTTATATGGATTGTATATCTTCTATTTTCAAGTATAAAACTCATTAAATCAGTGAAAAATAACACAGAATCATCTAGGTTGGAAAAGACCTTGAAGATAATCCAGTCCAACCACTGACCCAGCACTGACAGTTCCCAACTCCATCATATCCCCCAGCGCTGTGTCGACC
Source organism: Athene cunicularia (assembly GCF_003259725.1). NCBI lineage: Eukaryota > Metazoa > Chordata > Aves > Strigiformes > Strigidae > Athene > Athene cunicularia. The sequence continues at coordinate 35,845,657 of NW_020799101.1, read as the reverse complement.
CGACTCTTAAACACCTCCAGGGATGGGGACTCCACCACCTCCATGGGCAGCCCATTCCAACCCCTAACAACACCTTCTGGAAAAAAATGCTTCCTAATATCTAGTCTAAACCTTCCCTGGTGCAACTTGAGGCCATTCCCTCTTGTTCTATCACTTGTTACTTGGTTCAAGAGGCTCATCCCCAGCTCTCTGCACCCTCCTTTCAGGGAGCTGTAGAGGGCGATGAGGTCTCCCCTCAGCCTCCTCTTCTCCAGACTAAACCCCCCCAGTTCCCTCAGCCGCTCCCCGTACGACCTGTGCTCCAGACCCTGCACCAGCTCCGTTGCCCTTCTCTGGACACGCTCGAGTCATTCAATGTCCTTTTTGTAGTGAGGGGCCCAAAACTGAACACAGGAATCGAGGGGCGGCCTCTCCAGTGCCGAGTACAGGGGTCAGATCCCTTCCCTGTCCCTGCTGGCCACGCTATTGCTGACACAAGCCAGGATGCCATTGGCCTTCTTGGCCCCCTGGGCACACTGCTGGCTCCTGTTCAGCCAGCTGTCAATCAGCACCCCCAGGTCCCTCTCTGACTGGCAGCCCTCCAGCCACTCCTCCCTAAGCCTGTAGCGCTGCTGGGGGTTGTTGTGGCCCAAGAGCAGCCCCCGGCATTTGGCCTCATTGAAACTCCTCCAGTTGGCCTCAGCCCATGGCTCCAGCCTGTCCAGGTCTCTCTGCAGAGCCTCCCTACCCTCGAGCAGATCAACACTCCCACCCAACTGGGTGTCATCTGCAAACTGACTGAGGGTGCTCTCGATCCCCTCGTCTAGATCATCAATAAAGATGTTAGAATGGCCCCAACACTGAGCTCTGGGGGACAACACTCGTAACCGGCCATCAGCAGGATTTAACTTCGTTCACCACAACTCTTTGGGCCCGGCCATCCAGACAGTTTTTTACCCAGCAAAGCGTGTGCCCATCCAAGCCATGAGCAGCCAGTTTCACCAGGAGAATGCTGTGGGAAATGGTGTCAAAAGCCTTACTGAAGTCAAGGTAGACAACATCCACAGCCTTTTCCTCATTCAATAAGCAGG
>NW_020799101.1:35756679-35844537 GCF_003259725.1 Athene cunicularia | reverse complement strand
AATAAGCAGGTAGCCTTGTCATAGAAGGAGATCAGGTTTGTCAGGCAGGACCTGCCTTTCAGAAACCCATGCTGACTAGGCCTGACCCCCTGGTTGTCCATTATATGACTTTTAATGGCACTTGAGACGACCTGCTCCATGACCTTCCCTGGGACCCAGGTCACACTGACAGGTCTATAGTCTCCTGGATCCTCCTTTCTGCCTCTCTTTTAGATGGGTGTCACATTTGCCACCCTCCAGCCCAATGGGACCTCCCCAGTCAGCCATGACTTCAGGTAAATCATGGAAGGCAGCTTGGCGAGCACATCTGCCAACTCCCTCAGCACCCTTGGGTGTAACCCGTCTGGTCCCACAGACTTGTGAGCATCCAAGTGGTGCAGCAGGTCTCTGACCACTTCGTCTTTAACTGTGCTGACCTCATTCTGCTTCCCCTCCCCATCTCCCAGCTCCTGAGGCTGGTGTCCAGGGAACAGCCAGTTCCACTACTAAAGACTGAGGCAAAGTAGGTGTTGAGCACCTCACCTTTTCCTCATCCTTTGTTATTGTGTTTCCTTCTGCATCCAGTAAAGGAGGGAGATTTTCCCTAATCCTCCTTTTGTTGTTAATGAATTTACAGAAATATTTTTTATTATTCTTAACAGCTGTAGCCAGGTTGAGCTCTAGCTGCATTTTGGCTCTCCTAATGTTCTCCCTGCACAGCTTCACTACATCTTTATAGTCTTCATGAGAGACCCGGCCCCTCTTCCAAAGGTCACAGATTCTCCTTTTCTTCTTGAGATCCAGCCAAAGGTCCCTGTTTAGCCAGGCCAGTCTCCTTCCCCTCCTGCTTGTTTTCCGGCACATGGGAAGAGCCTGCTCCTGTGCCTGTAAGCCTTCTCTCTTGAAGTATGTCCAGCCTTCCTGGACTCCCATATCCCTCAGGGCAGCCTCCCAAGGGATTCTGTCAATCAGTCTTTTGAACAGGTCAGAGTTTGCCCTTCAGAAGTCTAAGGTGGCAGGTTTACTAACCCCTCTCTTTGTTTCTCCAAGGATCAAAAATTCAATCATCTCATGGTCACTGCACCCTAGACGGCCTCCAACCTTCACCTTCCCCACAAGCTCTTCCCTGTTCACAAGCAGCAGGTCCAGGAGGGACCTTCCCTGGCCGGCTCACTCACCGGCTGTGTGAGGAAGTTATCCTCCACACATTCCAGAAACCTCCTGGATTGTTCCTTCTCCGCTGTGTTGTGTTCCCAGCAGATACCCGGCAGGTTAAAGTCCCCCACAAGAACAGCAGCAAGTGACTACAATATTTCTCCCAGCTGTTTACAGAAAGCTTCATCCACCTCACTGCTTTGGTTGGGGGGTCTATAGCAGACTCCCACAGCAAGATCTGCTTTACTGGCCCTTAACCTAATCCAAACACTCTCAACCCCGACATCACTATACTTGATTTCTGAGCTGTCATAGCATTCTCTTACATACAGGGCCACTCCACCACCTCTCCTTCCCTGTCTATCCCTCCTGAAAAGCTTGTAGCCATCAATTGCAGCACTCCAGTCATGTGAGGCATCCCACCACGTTTCTGTGATAGCTACTATGTCATAGCTCTCGTGTTGCATGATGGCCTCAAGCTCCCCCTGTTTGTTGCTCACACTGTGTGCATTGGTATAGATGCACCTGAGATGAGCTCATGAATCCAATACCCTTTTGTGAGTGTGGGTCCCATTTCCTACCAGACCCTTCTCAGGTGCTTCCACAGTTCCTAAACATCTTTCCCTTCTCTCAAGTGAAGTGGCAGAGAGCCCTCACCAGTCCACCATCCTTCAAGCTTTGGCTCGCTTCCCTTAAGCTTATTCCTAACATGCCCAGTTATCTCCCCGTCCCCCCTCATATCTAGTTTAAAGCCCTGTCAATAAGCCCTGCTAACTCCTGCCCCAGAATCCCCAGAATTTCCCCTCTGGGACAGCTGCATCCCACCTGTCTCATTTGTCATCAGCAGACCAAGTGCCTTATAAACCTCGCCATGGTCAAAGAACCCGAAATTCTGATGGTGGCACCAGGTGTTAATCAGATATGTTTTCTACCCTCTATCAGTGGTTTTCCGTTCCACTTGAGGGAATGATGAAAACATGACCTGAGCTCCCGAGCCTTCAATTAGCCACCCCAGTGCTTTGAAGTCCTTTCTGAGTGACTTAAGACTTCTCTCTACCACCTCATCATTACCTGCCTGGATAATCAATAAGGGGTAGTAATCAGAGGGCCGCACTAGAGTAGTGACTGTCCTTTTAATATCTCTGACCTGACCCCCAGGGAGGCAGCAGACCTCTCTGTGGTATGGGTCTGGTTGACATATGGACCCCTCCGTACCCCTCAGAACAGAGTCACCCACTACAATTACCCAATTACTTGAACTAACAAGTTCAAAACATTATGCTGGTAAAATTAAGATGCACAGGATATGCAGAGATAGTTAATACTTTTCAGATAAGTCCAGATGCAAGTGATTTTTTTTACCCCATGAGAACAAAGAATTACATTCCAAAAGTAAGCCGGGCCTTTTCAAATCAGTGTTGTATTCTTCCCATTTACATAACCACTTAATTTCTATTGCCAGAGAAAGTATCATCAACAGCAACAGTTCCAGAAAAGTGAAAGTAGCTGAGGAGGTCTGATCACATCACTGCTTGAGCTCACTATCCCTTTATCTTTGAAAAGTTTGTCATCAGAAATAGAAAGGCAGAGGTACAACAGTTTGAAACAAGTTACAGAATGTATCCCCTGGGGGGAATTTTATTGTATGAAGTAATGTGAAAATCTGATAGGAAAACAAAGGAAGACAAAGGCTGCTTCTGCACGATATCAGATGAAGCCTGCAGATCAAAGAGAGCACACTGTTGAGATTAATCTGTTTGAAATAAAAGACCAAACCAGTAACTTCAATTTACTTAATAAAATTTACTTTCATTGGACATTCAGAGCTAGGCATAGTATCAAGACTAGTCATAGTTTCAATTCATGTATTATAATTCACTCTCAAATATAAGTTCTCAGCAGACAAGCAAGAACACAATTATTTTATTCCAATTATTTCAATTCACCAAAATCCCATAAATAGCCTCCTTCTCACCCACCCAGCAAGAGCATTCTTGTGCTTTCTCTGCCATATCAGTAACCACCAGTACAATATATTTGTCCCTATTTTCTCTGACCAGGTAAAGTTTGACACAGCAGACAACCTATCGACTGCAACTTAATAGATTTTAAAGACAAGAATGCAGTGATTAGTTTGACTCCCTGTATACATCTGCCCCTCATATCTAATGAATGCTTCTGTCATCTGCTTTGTTTTTCAGACAGTTTTTGTCATATACTAAAATATAGAGAAATTCTAAGTATATTTTTTCAAGACAACAAAATTTAACATCCACTTTTCTGAACATCCCATAGCAAGCTCTTCAAACTCTGTTTTACTGGATCTCAGAGCAGAGCAATTCTCTTCCTTTCCTTTCAGATGAAATGCTATGAAGTACCAGAATGGTATCCTCAAGGACTGACAGAGTAGTACTGCTATAAAAAAGAACTAATCTACTCAAAAAACAGAAGAGAAAGGTTCAGATGACCTAGTGAAAAACAGTGTGATCATATACCAGAAATACAAGTTAGACCTGTGAATGTATGATTTTTTCCAGAAAACACAGGGAAGCAATAATGCCACCTGTAAGCCAAATGCAAAGGAGGTCTATTGCAATGATAAAGAAAAGCAAGACGTCTCAGAGGAAGTGAAAAGAGCTTTCTTGTTTAGCTTAGCTAAAAGAAAGCATTAAATGGTTGCTGCTGGTGTGTTTATATAAATACACCAGCAAAACAAACATCAGATGAAGAAAAGATAAAGAATAGTGTTGCACAAAGAAAATAACAGAGAAAAACCATAAGAAATAGAGAGCAAATTTTCCAAGATCTAGAAGGGTGAAACCTCACAAATAATTTTTCTGTAAGAACACTAAGGGCAAGGAAAGTGCACAGGCTGGTTCTCAACAGATTTAAGACTAGATTAAATGACATAGGATTTGTTCTTGAGCACAGGAGGCCTTCTGCGCCATAGTTGCTAATGCTCTAAAATTTATGTTAGAGCTTCTCTGAAGGTGATGAACTTCTAAACCCCCTCCTCAAGGTTTCTCACATTTTCTAACAGCAATTAAATGAGCCATTTTTTCTGTGTATCCATTAGTCTAGTGGGTTATGCCTCTTTCAAATGATTTATCATTTAAATTTTACAATATTTGTGTGGTCTTAGGCTACAAATTCTGTACTGGGTTTTAATCTAATACTCTAACAAGCTTGAGTTTTAACTCATCACACAGTGTGATCACTGCAGTGATCAGGTGAACTTCAGAAAAAAAACATCAAGCCATTAAAGACATTTAAATCTTTGGAGATGTAGCATTATCAATACTTTTGTTTGTACTAAAAATAAAAATTAATTCCTTGAAGCTATGAATACGAAATGCTTGATGGAATGTTTCCTTTGGACTCTTGTTACTTTTCATTGGAAATAAATAAGTTTAGTGGTTTGGGTTTTTTTCCCCAACAATTATTTCCAATAAGAAGTTTTTGTTGCACATACTTTGACTGAAAAATCGTAAAAAATTCTAGGACAGGAAGGAAAAGAATAGAAGGGAAGCACATCTAAGAGAGGGGAAGAGAAGAGTTGAAAGAGCAACAGCAAAAAAAGCTAAGTACTTCTGAAGAGTAATACCTCCTTTTAGACTTTTCTGAAATTATTAGTTCTATCCCAAGTGAGAATAGCTGTACTTACAGCAGATGCCAAAAGCCATTCCTTTAAAGGGCAGTCTTTACAAGGAAGTCTTGATTTTCAGCTTTGCTTATTTCTTTAGGGGATGTCTGGGAGTTTTTCCATTACTCTAAAAAAAAATAATATTCTTATCCTTAATCTTAGTTTTCCAGTATTTTATTTAGTTCAGGAAAATAACATGTTTAGTTTCTTAGCTAACAACATCTGAAACAATTCACAGCATCTTATACACACCCAGTTTAACAGCTTACATGGATTCTTGGTTGCATCGCATACTAATGAAGTCTACAGTCAATCTCAGCTAGATACACTGTTAAATATGTCGAAGTATGCCTATGCTAGATGCTAACACATTCCACATCTTATCTGCCAGCCTGATTAAGAAACATAAGCATCACAAGCAAACTACATTCCATCTTCCTAATGACACATTCTGTCTATAAACACTGCATTTCTTACATAAACCACTCCAGCAACCTCTCCATTTCCTCTGTCCCCAAAACACAAACATCTTATTACGGACCTGTGAGCTCAGGTTTGCTTGGCCAATTAATGATGGTATTTAAAAAAACACACTTCACATTATGGCATGGAGCAACACCCCTCTTTGCACTGCTGCACAGCTAAATGCATACAGACCTGCTGACAGACAATCCTCCAGCACCAACCCACAGTCCCCAGGGCCTCAGTGTGTCCTGTCTTCCCTTTGCTCATGTCTCATACAGCTCTAGACACCAGAAATCAGGTAACTTGTCAACCTCCTCAAGGAACCTGAGGTATTTTCTGCACAGCTCAACATAGTCTGACAAACTGTTAAAAGAAACCACCTCAAAACCACATAGTAAAAAAGGACAGGGGAAAAAAAGACACTTTGTTCAGTGTTATTCAGGTCATTGTCCAGCACCCGAAGCACCTAAAACTTCATCATAGTAGAAGACAACAACTCCAAACTTGAGGATTCCCCTAGTCATTGTATCCATGGTTTGAGAAAATGCCTTCCCTGAATCCAGATCTATAAACCATGCACTACGGGATTTACAAGGATGGATGGTATGAATTTTAGATTACAGAAAGGGGCAAGGAAAACACAGAGACAAGGCACAGACCTGGAGGAGATCCAGGATCAGACCATAAGGCCAGATGTCTTATGAGTATTTTGGGTTTATTGAGAACAAATAAACCTCATTCACAGTACTGGACCACAGGAGTGACAAAACCTGAGATTAACAGAAATGAGGGTTGACACAGAGCTTAGGGATATGGTGTAGTTGAGAATGGTCAGTGTTAGGTTAACGGTTGGACCATATGATCTTCAATGTCTTTTCCAACCTAGATGATTCTGAGAAGGAAGCAGAGATGACAATACCAAATGTGTTAATGAACTAATAACACTGCAGCAATCCCAGTGACAACCAAGTCCAACCCCAGCCTGAGTGAAGAGTGTTAAATCAAATGCAGCTGTAAGATTTCAAAGCCTGAAGGTATAGTCATAACAAAACAATGCCAGTTAGCACATAAGACAAGAAAAACATGTACTGCAGACAAACAATTCCATTATAGGCAAGGACTTGATGAAAAAGACATTCCCTCCTTTATTTTCTAGGCAAAATTAGCACATGGGTCCAGTCTGGTGTACCTGTCCCTTTTGTTTGCATGCCTAACAAATCACCTGGGACAGAAGAGTCCCAGCAATTACACAATACCAATTCATTTAGCTCAGCTCTATATGCAAAGCTCTGGACTGAGGCCCTGCAAGCACCATACTGACCTATAAAAAAGCATTCTTTTCTTCTGATAGCAGATGTGATAAAAAGATGTTTAGACTAAAATTCAGTTGTAGCTACCTACTTTATTTGGTATAAGCACATCCATTCATGCAAAGGAATCTTTAAGCTATTCTCTTTAATTATTAGAAGATTAAATCTTCAAACAAATCAGTATAATAATGTTAAATGAGGATATGAGCTAAAAATAAAATATAATAAAAATACTCATATATTTAGTGCAAATACATTACCATCTAAACAGTATTTAACTGTTCTACATTTATTACTTTTTCCAAATCTAGCTTTTATGAAATAAATTATATCCATAAATTTACAAACTTCAGTTCACTAAATGTGAATTCTTGATAGTTTATGACAAAATTCTTTATGGAAGTGGAAAAAACAGTATTATCAAAATTGCCTGCAATGAAACTTAAGAACAGGACAATACCTCTTTGTCCAAAATGTAAGTAACTTCTTTAGATATCATTTTTGTACTAGTACTCTTAAGCCTCCTTAAAAGGTACTACAAAATACAGTTTCAAAATAGAAACACTTTAAAGAGAAATTTTCAACTCTAAATAGAAAAAGACAAAACCCATAACAGAAGTGGTCAAGAAAAACAAAGTGCTTTAAGATAAATCCTACAGCTTGCTTAAAAAGCAACTACCACCATCTAGTTTCCTTTTTACAAACAACTTTCCATTAACAAAAGAGTACCTTAGATAACAGAGGAAAAAACCTCCACAGACAGTTATTACTGAGCGTGCAGTGTAACAGACCAAACGCCACAGCCCATTTGGGTTCACTGGGTTCAACCCACGCGATTGCACACTGTTTCTGGTAGGTCTTACTTGCCCAGATGCAGCACTGCACAGGGACTTATTTAACTGGCAAGAGCTCAGTTTGAACTGATGAGCCCTGTTAAATCTAGACCATAAGGCCACCACTTTAGCACCGGCTTGGATACAGCAGGACTAGCACTGAGGCACATGTATTAAATCCTGATCAACCTTCCCTGACTTTATAACACTCAAATAGCCACTGTATAAGCTTAGGTCAGGAAACACCAAGACAGATATACCTAAGCTAACTTTACATGGTGCCAACTCAGACATAGAGGGGTTTATCAGCTCAGATTTACAGCAGTGTAAAGGCATCTGAAGCACCCACAAGCTCTTGGAAAAATTACAGTCACATTCACACAAAGCTGATCTAGTCACGCTGTTTCAGACTTCTGCGGACTTCCCAGGGCTGTGCAAGTGTTGGAAAGCTGTGTTTCTTCACGATGATCTGGAAATGTACTGCAGGTCTTTCCAGAACAGGTAAGAGATCCAGCTACACTCATCCCTGAACAACTGCAGATATCAAATCCTACAGAGGTTATAAAAACCAGGATTTTCAGTATTGTTTATAGTTAGGTCACTTCTGTCTCTACTGATGGCAGTAGTAAAGATCTCAGTGGGGCAAGTTCCACTCAGGTGCCACAGGAGGAGAGGATCTCTCACCAGAAAGCTTTTATTTTATGAAACAAAGAACTCCAAAAGAAACAAAGATTTATTCCTTACTCCCAATCTCTAACTGAAAGAAAATTAAAGATTTTTAAATATTCTTCCCAATATTTTGTTTATTTTAAGGTTACGTGTATAAACTGTGCCTATTCTATACAGCTCTGGGGCTGACCATTTATCACTGAATTGTTCCTAGAACTGAGATTGACTCCTTCATCCCATTATTAATTTGTTTCCCCGTGTTTGTTCCTAATGGTTATGAATAAACTTTGAAAGTGTGAACCCATCCATGTCTCTTGCCATTTCTTCCAACTGGGAGGATACTGAAAAACCTTTAAATAGTTGGAACTGAGCCAATTATCTCAGTAAGCTGTGAGAAACCTGAAAATCAGTTTTAAAGCTAAGTGTTTATAGTTTTACTGCCCATCACTCATTCATTCAACTAATTATTGAAATTACAATCCCAAATTATTCCAGAGTATTAGAAGTCATGCTTCATATACTACATGAAACATGCTCCATCAAAACTGACATATAGAAAATAAAAATATGGAGAGTAAAAATACGCTAAGAAATTGTAACAGAAGCAAGCTTTACAATTGTGTATCTTTGTTTATGTTACTTACCGAGTTGCAACATACAAGACTTTATGGAGTCTTGATTGCCAGTCCTTGATTTCAGGTCCTGATTACAGGGTGAAAATACAATGGTTATTTCAATTTACTGTCAGTTCCCTTTCTGGAATGTTGATATGCTCTTACAATCAGATATTTTAAAACAACAATTTAAACTGACAAATCATGAATTGCATTAAAAATTTTTTATTAGTTTAAAATTTGCTTACTTTAATTGTAGGTCTTCAGCCCAATGTGTGAGACAGTAAATAGGAGTGCTTTCTATCCCTGTACAACCCTCATCTGATAGGAGCCCAGAGAGCTGTAGTCCAGTGCTTCCTCCTATGAATGTTCCTCTATGCATTTAAGCATGTTCACTCCTAACTTTTTATCTGTACTGTATTCTTTTTGAGCTACTGTATTTTAGCCATGCTCAAAATTGCATTCCTTATTAGTTACAATGAAATTAGAAATACTGATCCGGTAAATAGCCTAGATTATTTCTCCCATCTGTTTTAGCTACCCAAACGATTTTTGACACAATCATGTTCCTCATTTACCTAACTTACTCTGTCTTTCAGAGACTCACAGTCATTTCTATTGCTAAACACCTTTGCCACGTACAACTGTTGTCATCTTACTACTGTCCCTGTTTGTGTAATGTGAATAAATATAGTATCTTTTTTCCCCTGAACAGAAAAGATTTTATCCTCTAGAGATACTCTTGCCACACTGATCTTTGACTGCTTACTCTTAGCTATTAGTTCCCTTCTCTCGGCTAATTCCAAGTTTTTAACAGATTTTAACTATAAGCCTACAGCAAGCAACAAAGAGGACGAAGTCTAAAAACTATACAGCCTGTCATCTCTCATATGTTTGCTTATAGAGGCAATGAATCAAATCAATCAATCAATCAGCTGTCAGGGCCATATCAAGACATTCTGGCATCTGTAGGAGAATGACACCCCATATGAACACTTGCTCCTCTCCATTTAAATTTCTTGCAGCTCAAACGAAACCCAGCAGTTCCCACATTTGTAACATGGCAACGTGGAGCATCGTGCCAAGGGTTCCCCCTCACTAGCTTTTCTGCTCTATGCACCCAGCCAAGGCAACGGTCCTGGAAATGAGACAAGCAGAGCAGCCGCAGAATACTGAGAGGTTCCCGCTGACGAAGCCCACAGAGACAGTATTCCCTGGCAATCACAGACCCCCCCGCCTGACTCACCGCATTTGGCATCTCTGCCTGCTGGCATGCTACAGCACTTGGCATTACAGGCTCTGACACACAGTCTCAGGCTGCATGTGTGTGTGACTGTCTCAGTTAGGAAGGCTAAATAGGTTATAATCCATAGTCTGGGCTCATTTCTTGTCACTCTTACAGCCCTATCAAGAATAACATGTTCTTGTGGCCCTCTTGAAACTCCAAGTCATATATGTATACTGGTTTTCCTTATTTGCTCTGAGTTTTCCCTGCTTGATCAACAGTGAGGAGGAAGAGAAGAATGATATTATTATTATTATTATTATTATTATTATTATTATTATTATTATTATTATTATTATTATTAACTGCACCATTAGTAATCCTTATGGTTAACAAATGGCCCACAAAAATAGATGCTAATGGTATATGCCATTGAAAAGTTTGGTGTCTCTTCTGTCATTACAGAATGACTTTTGTTCTTACTGCAGCCTTTGAGCTGTGGTGTTTTAAACCAGTCATCTGAAAACCACAAAAATGGGAATGGATATCAATGTTATTTTAATTGGGAAAGAAGGAAACACTTCTCTGCCAAACCTTTTCCTTTTCTTTTTTGCAGTGTATTCTGAGATCTGCAATACTAATAAAATCCCTTTTAAATGGTCTGTTGAGTGGATGGGAAACTGAACACATCACACTATTTATTAGTTCATTCTAGAATTCCTCACTAAAAAACAGTCTTTAAATTTATAGGTATGCATGGTATGATTGTTTGGTATGCAGTTTTCCTGAATTCCACTATTGACTTCTGCGTATTTACAGAAGTGTATTAAGGAATCATAATAGATATTGTGAATCAATTGTGCTGAATTTTTGCAAATTACTCTCATTCTCTTCTAATTCACCAAGTGACAATTAATACTTCTCATCACTGGGGAAGAAACATTATATTTTGGTACTGTTGACTGTAGAAAACCTAAAATAGTGATTGTACCTCACATTTATAAATAAATCCTGTTTTTCTTCCACAAAATATTGACTTTTCCAAATAAAGACTTTTGTATTCTATCCTTTTTTCTTTACATTTATATTATATTAATATTAATTATATATAAAGTATATACATATACAATCTCTATATGTAAGTATATAAAATATCTATTATATTCTTACTTGTCCTTAAATATTTTTTTTATATGTGCATGTGTGTACGTGTGAATACATGCATAATTTTTTAAAACTGTTTTGGCTGAATATTGGAAAAGGTTGCCCAGCAAGGTTGTGCACTCTCCATCTTTGGTGGTGTTCAAGACCCTGGAGGACTCCCCGAACAAGCTGATCTTATTAGATTTGCTTTGTGCAGAGGACTGGCCTAGCTGACCTTCACAGCTCCCCTTACAACCTAAATTATTCTGTGATTCTATAAAAAGGCTTCTGTTCCATTTTTTAAAATTTTACTTAATGTGGTTTTAATGTAAAAAACTTGGCTTCCAAAACAGAGAAAATAAGGGCATTAGCATTAGAATCCATTAACACCAGTAGCCTCTAGTTACAGTTTGGAAGAGAAGCAGCAAGCTGAAAACTCATATGAATGTCCCATTAAAATAATTTGCAAGATCTGCTTGCATTTAGAACTGCCAGCAGAAGCACTGTCTGCCTTTCAGGGTTGCTGGTTTTAGGCAACCACCACATTTCATAGTGCTATAGTGTCATAAACTAACCAGGAAAGCCTACAGAATGAAAACATGGAAACACTGCTAGATGTTAAAAACAGGTGAATAGTAAACTGCCACATAAATTAACATTCTATAAACAGCAGCACTTTCATCAGAATACATAAGAAAACATCCTTAATGTACTTTGCCACAAATGGGATGCTATAACATTATTTTCTGAAGCATCTGAGTCAGTAAATCTATTTAAAACTATTACTGACCAAAAACTCTTGTACAGAGTGACAGAATATTCAGCATTGTTGAGAATTCTCTAGTGACTGGATTGCCTACTATTGGAAAAACTTTCAAACACCAAGGTATTTTAATTTTTCTACTGAAAAAAGTAATTGAGGATCTGCATAACAAAAGAACTTCACAGAATCAACTAGGTTGGAGTTCTACTCCAACCTAGCACTGACAGTTCCCAACTATACCATATTCCTAAACTCTATGTCAACCCTAGTCTTAAACACTCCTTGTTTATGATGCAGAGCTTTTTTTTTTTTTTTCTTCCATTTTATATATTCTACTTTTTCTCCCTCACATTTTAAGCATTTCGAAGACATTTATAGAGAAAAATGAAACTGGTATACAGGAATTTAATCTGAGACTTCTCATTTCCCATTACCACCAGTTTGGAGGTCCTGTCTTCAGTCTACTTGTTCAGTTTTGTGTCCTGTCCTTCTGTGAAGAAGAGCAAGCAAACATCAGCACAGGCATGGCAAAGCCACTGAAGGGCACATGCAGGGGCTCAGCTATAAAACACTCTGAAGAGGCAGAGTCAGGCTGGGAAATGCTCTAAAGAAGTATCTAAACGCCTCCTGCACAGCAGGGCATACACCCTTTTGCTATTCCTTAGCTTGAGAAGATGTTAGAATATTTGAAATTATTTTTGGTGTGAAGAAACGGCATTTTTTGGCATTGCCATTTAATTCGCTAACATTTCACCGAGCAGAAAGATATCATTTCTGCTCTTCACAGTACAGAACAGTTTTAAATGCATCAACACATCAGTCAGCTGTTAACCATGCCACAATGAGGGCTTTTTCACTACAAAGACAATGATATTGACAACAAAGATGTGCTTTGCATCTCTTTCTGATTTATATTTTGATGTGGTTTATGTTTTCTGTTGAAGACTATTTGCAGTACCCTAAACCATGAGGAGGGTTAGGGTTTCCCTGCTCTGGAAGTCTATAATCCACAGATAGCTGACCAGCAGGGCCATCAGCCGCTGCACATAGTGTGTGTGTGATGAAGCACCTAAGAGAAGGCAGCACTGCACTGCAGATGCATGAGTGTCCAGAATCCAAAAGGATGATGAAAGATACTGGGGATTGAGAGGGTGATGGGCTACAACCACCCCAGCTGAGCTATGCCTCCTCCCTCACCAGTATTTGCTTTAACCATGCAAGAGCACATAGAAAACTGTATCAGTTCTGAAGTTTGCAGATTCATAAAAATATTACCATGGTGGTTCACACTGGTGGCATATCTAGGCAATACCCAGTTTCCAGCAGTAGACTCTGCAGGACAATAGAAAAAAAGGTGCAGAATGAGGCATTAAAATAATCTGCCCCATGTGAAAGCTGCACCTCAGTTTCTACTAGTTAAATATTATCCTAATTGAAGCATTTTTAAGTCTTCTAATACCTTCTTAGAATCAACTACAGGATTTTAAGATTTCAGTGTTACATACAAATACCAAAGTTCTTTTCAAATTTTCTAGAATCCAGAATATCCCTGCGGAGGAACTGCCTCATTGTTCTACAGGCCGCCTCACACACAATTATCTCATGGTGCCACTCAACAAAGATGGACAGAATAAGGTAGTCCTGGCATCTGCGGGAGACAAGTCAGGAGACAGAGGAGCTACACAAGATGACCTTCAGAGGTCCCTTCCAACCTCGGCCTTTCTCCGACTGTGAGCAGCATCAGATGCGGCCAGTTGTTCTGGCTGACAAAGTTTTCAGGACTCATGCTTGTATGCAAACCACTGTGCATTAGTTCTCAATATCAACATTTTGAATGGATTCATGGGCTGCTCTGTAGAATTTCTGTAATTCAGTTATGAGCTCCTAAGTTCTTCCTACCTTCTCATTATGTCTTGAAAGGTTTGAAACCTGAACAAATTCATATTGCTTCCCCAAATTAGTTCTTGCCTATCCTGGCATGGAAGGTCTATGAAATGAAAGAAAAAGAAAAAAATTAAATGACAGTGGTGCACAATACTGATTTTTGTCTTTCCATGAAACTCTGGGCTAAATTTAGGCTTTCACCTCTACTTTTGAAAAATACAGGCTTGAGAAAAACAAGAAAATAGTAATTAAAAAGACACAAAAACTAAACTATGAAGATGAGTACAGAGAAACCTAATCCTTTTAATACACCTAGACACCCATAGAGGCAATCACCTTTAAACTTAAACAGAAAATGTTCCTAAGTACCTTAAAAAAAATTATTTATTATATTAACATAATCGCTATTAAACCACTAAAGCCCACATCTGCAACTTCACCAGTTCATTGAGAAAAACCATTTTGCTCCTCCAAAGAACTGCTCCATGACTATGAAGCAGACAAGCAACCAAACTTTTAAAAGTGTCAACATTTATTAATTTAAAAAAATGCATAAAGCTTTCAAGCACTGCTGTGACAGAAAAACTCTGACTGCCATACATACATACAAAACACAATGCCTTTTAAATTCTTCAATAAAGACGCATGGTTTTGCCTACAGAAATTACTTAAATGCTGTCCATCCATCTCGGTGCCCATCTCTCTTTTTCCTTTCCCTCAGGTTTTCTTCCAAATACCGTTAACGTGATGACCAACTTCAAGTGAATTTTACAAAATTAGATATGTCGAAGCTTGTAAGTCCTTACAGAAAATTAGAGACATCAAAGATAGTAAGATAGAAAGTATAGGAAAATCAATGGTTGGAGAGCGGAGAGATAAATTAGTGCCCTTACGAAGAAGGTTCTTATTGATTCTAGCCCATCAGCAGCCAGTCAATCAAGCAACACATACATTAGCCTTGAATGAATCTCTGTGAACATGGGATGAATCTGGAATTACCTACTGTGTGAGTGTGTGGTACCACTTTTCAGCTTGCTAGCATATTTATAATTTAGTATTTGTCTAGTTCCAAACAAAGTAATACTTAGAACAACGCAAAACAATTACACAAACCGAAAACACTGAAAACCAAGAATTATTTCTAATGTTCAATATTCTAAAATCTGTTGGTACAATTATGAACATCAGTGTTGGTGTTAAACTATTTAATGTATGAAAATTGAGTAATGTATTTAAAAAATCATGATTAAAATGTGTATATCATTCAAAGGGGAGTTAAAATGTATTACAGATAATGAGGAAAGTTCTACACTGAGAGACAAGCAGTGCTATTTTGGGAAGTGAACAGATGGCTACAAAAGAGCAGACCCAGAAATCAAGAACAATATAGGGAGTCAGAGCATGGGGGCTGGAATGCAGTATAACTAGAGAACTCTCTTTTCTTATTTTACTGCATACACTTTCTGACAAGCTCAAGATATTATGAACCTACAATAGAAAATATATCAATTACATTTCCAGTTATGTTAGTGACTTGCAGAGCCATTTTGGCTATTTTTTTTTCCTTTCTCTGTACACACAAACATTCATACACAACCCTTTAGAAAATCTCACTATTTTGCCAAACTTAATGTATTTTTTCTATGATCCCAGAAATAACAGAGAAACTAGATCCAAAATGTAGCTTATCTGCTTTAAAACATTTCTATACTTTACTTTTAAAGAATTTGCTAAAGCCAAAATAGTACATACAACCTTTTTAAAGAATAACAACTTTTTGGCCCACTGTCACATCTACAATTATAGACCTTTCAAATTTGTAGAAGCTAGGAAAATCAACTAAATCTGCAAAAAACATATCTTAATAATATCATATCACATTTCCAAGACAAAAAGGTAGCACTTCCTCCTCTTCTCAAATATGAGCTGCAGCCATGATTTCACCTTTAGAGTACAGGATATCTCAGTGAATTTAATTTAAAATCCCATTAATTGAGATTTACTTTTCCCTGGGAAAGGCAAAGATCTTTGTTGGTTTGTTTTTGTTAACAATAATTGTAACCTTAACAATAATTTCTTTGTTCATACCTGTAAAATGGAAACAAGAAGTATTTCAAGAGTTGTATTATGACAAAAAAAGTTCTTATTCAAAGCAAGTAGGTCCTGGCTTTAGAGACAAGTTGGCTGGTGTATTTCTTCAGCCTGTCAAGGTCCTTCCGGATAGCAGCATGACCCCCTACCATGTGAGCCATTCATCCAAGTTTTGTGCCATCTACAAACCTGCTGCCATTACACAGATCATTAATGAAGATGTTAAACGGGGATGGACCCAGCGTTGAGCCCTGGGGTACACAGCTAGTCCTTTGCCTCCAACTAGACTTCATGCCACTGATCACTAACCCCTGGGCCCAGCCATTCAGCCAGTAATTTCCATATATTAAGGATATTAGGGCCAAAGGCAAGGTGATTGCAGCATGCTGTGAAGCCAGACACCCTAGGAAGCCTGAAATCATGAAAACACTTGTTTAGACAGAAGGAGAAAAGATGAGTGAGTACAAATTCTAAGTTAGAAAAAAAAATCCTCTTTGTATAACATCTCGATTACTGTAACACCTTGTCACCTTCCACAAGTCAATTAAGGGACATGCTTTAGCTTTTTCCTCTTTTAAGCCACATTTCCTTTTTTCTCCTCAGACATTATGTGGTTTTAACTATTCTTTAAGACCACCATGCTCCTTGTACCTCTCACTGCAAATGAAAGAAAAATATCTTCCAGTTGAAACAGAGAATTGAAACGTTCATCTTTGTTGCTCTCTCATTTGAGATTCTGCTCTACGGTCTTGGACAAGCACCAGAGAAAAGCCTGTGTGCGCAATTAGATTTTATCCTTGCGGTAGATACTCTGCCGTGTCAAGGATCAGTTAGCGTCCACATACATCATCCCTGAATTTCAGGTGACAAGCTAGGTATGCTGAGCTCACTCTGTCTAGCACCTTCAAGCTGTTAAAACCCTGAATCTGATTTTTTATTTGGAGACTTGTACAGAGAATAGACAGAAAAGAGTGACTGCCCCTCACAGCCTTCACTGCATTATTAAAATGCTTTAAAAGAAACTTTCTTATGGTCTTATGTCTGACTTGCTCAGGTATTATTACTGAAATCTTGTTATTTAGCGGCAAGATAATGAATTCCACAAAAGTCACATTCCTGGTTGTCAGGACCGAGCAATCTTCTTACCAATGGGATATGCTAGACAACATTAAGGGAGATAACAAAATAGAAATCAAGAAAAAGAAATTCTAATACTTCCACTGTCGAATGCTTATTAAGATCTGTATGTAGAATTCATTTAATTGCACCGATGTTCCAGACAAAGGCTCCTAAAAGGTTTCGCCTCTGTCAACTTTTATATTACCACCTTCTATGCACCGTTTTAACCTGCTGCTGGTTTTCTGTAATCTGATCTCCACCATAATGAATTGGCTGTTTTCTAGAAATGCAAGGTAAAGAAAGAGGAGGAAAATTGGAGACCATTGCCACAACACTGAAATAGTTGCATATCAGAGAAAAAATATGCCACAGTAGTGGCTTGGATTTGATAGATGTGTTTCAGAAATACCTTTATTAAAATGATTTTGCAAAGATTGAAATATTGCCCCTGTACTGCTTGAAGAGCAGTTAGCCGCATTTCACTAGGACTTTAAATTCACTAGAGCTTTCAGAAACACAAGTTCTCAAACACCGTCTAGAAAAGACAAGATGGGAAGAACCTATTTCAGTTACTGCTTGCCTGGATGAATGCACATGTAATGAATGTAGCACAACATTCCTTAAAGCTGGATTCCTACAGACAGCTCTAAGGATCAGACTCTAAACCGAAACAAACTGGGTGAGCCACACTGCACAGCCTGGTACTCTTTGTTTTAGATTAAGTTGTAGAGAAGTTTTGTACAAATATGTATAAAGTTCAAAACAATACATATACCTGGCAGAGAGGCCTGAAGTTATTGCATCCCTTCATAGCTGTGTCTGAGTAGTGCCAAGGGAAAGCTAACACTGAAGGGCCAACAGAGGCTTTTTCATCCTCTTATCAACAAATGTCTAATCCACTGCAAAATTAAAATCTCAAAACACATTAAAGCTGGCTAGTTGCACCAAAATTTGCACTTGGAAAACTATCACTGGGTCATTTCCCTGTATGTATCCCCCTCATAAACCCTGCAGAACAGATCATCCTCTTGCCTGTGCCAAGGAAAATGCTGTACTGGAAGCCTTGTGGAAGACATTGTACTTGAGGATTTAGGCATCTTAAACTGGCCATGTACACTCTGTTGAGCCTTGTACTTAGTTAAGGCTTGAGAAGCCCACATGTCAGCATGAGTAGTGCTGCAAGAAAACCTGCCAGCATGCCCAGGTGGCACCAGTGGATGCTATAACAGAGATGCTATCCCAGGCTCTCAGGAGAGGAGAAATGGCTGTTTGTTACACAAAACAAAAGGCACCACGGGAGGGAAGAGAAACATCTCCACAAAGAGCATCTGTGCAGCATGCTGAGGGAAAACCCACCATCTGATGCTGCATGAACATGGGGTTCCCAATCCCCAAAGGGACATAGCTTTAATCACTATCTATATTCTTTCTTTTTAATCTTTCCAAAATGACTGTTTGATCATGCTATTCGTTGGCTGGACTTTCTTACTGAAATCCAGACAGAACCCTACACCATCTCCCTTCCTCCCCTGGTGCAGAGTTAATGCAAAAAGTGAACAAAAAGTAAAACAGCTGAGCTACATGGCCCATATACCATCTCTTTCATTGTTTTCATTATTTTTTTCCCCCTCACTCTGCAATCACTTAATTTTCATGCTCTCAACTTTATATACAGCTATAAATATAGTTTTAGATACGATATATAGTCTTCATATAAGCTATACAGTTTAATACAGCATTGGCTGGATCCTCCTATATTATGGAAAAAAATAGTTTTTAAAAATTCCACCCAGGAATATAATGAAGTTGGAAACAGCACTTAGGATAATCACTCTAAAACCATAAGGTATTAAGTTAAATGTTCATTAAAATAATAAAAAATAAAAATTAAAACAAAACTATGTTTCAATAAAAGATAGCCTTGCAATGTATTCAACTGTTAATTAAATCAAGCCCAAGTCATCACATAACTCGACAATTCACGAAAAGCATCAATTCTGCCAAGACACATAGACTATGAATAATGAAAGGGTAAATCCAAGACAGCACTGTAACACTTCACAGTCAGAATTCCAACAGGCACTCTGTTCTCCTCTTGTAAAGCCACATGTTGCAAACAGCTACTCTCAATATCAAATGTAAACAAAATATAGAGAATAATCTGAAAAATATATTAAACCCTGAAATCAGGTTGTTTATTCAATCCTCTGCAACTAACTGGAAAGAATTAGTAATTACAAACAAATTTAGTTTACTTAAGAATGCTCATCAGAAGACTTGAATCACCTACTATTAAAGAAAAAAGAAACTAAAATATTGATGGGAGGAATCAGCACCTTTGTTTAATTATAACAGAAAACTGGAATACACCACAAAAGACAAATAATTTCAGTAGAGCAGCAGTTGTAAAAGTACAAGATTTACAGGCTCCTCAACAACTAAGCTGTTAACGCTATCACTGCATGTTCAAACCTGACAGAAGTGAAATCTGCACCTAGAACTATGATTACCACCCATTTCATGAAAGGCACTGGAATACAATTTCCAGGAAAATAATCAATACTTATACATCTTTTAAAGTGGTAAAGGGGTAAAAAAGTCGAAAGGAAAAACAGTGGCAGTAAGTTAGTTCCTAAAAAAAACATTCCAGTAAGAAGAGTTGGAGATAGAGGAGAGGCAGGAGAAGTAAAAAAGTGAGTACACCAGAGGCTGTTTTTGCAGAGAAAACTCTCCCTTCTAAAGCTCCTCTTAAAATAACATCAGAGCTGTTTTTCTCACTCATACTGTATATGAATGACAACACTTAGAATCTTCATTTACATTAACCACCCTACTGAAGTCAATGTTAACTGATCTGTTTCACTCTAAGATGACTCACAAAACCCAGTATTATAGGTTGATATTTAAGATTACTCAAAATGGGACTAAGGATTCATAGAGACACACCTTCAACAATGACCTAGAAACAAAAAAGTTGCATCTCTGCAGAATATTTTTCTTTTCATTTTACAGTCTTTATTTCTTAGAACTTGGCAAAAAAAAAAAAAGGGGTGGAGGTTTCCCCACTCTCATTCTTGCTTACCATCAGTGTATTCTACATCCACAATCATATTACTGTATGACTCTCAGTCTGTTCCCACCCAGGCAGTAGGTATTGTCCTTAACTAAAAATCCTGAATGACAGAACAGCTGGGGAGCATTCAGGCAAAGCCTGAAATAACAGTAACAACCTGTAATTTTTCTTAAGGCATGGCTTTGTCTTAAGGCATAACATACGATTGGTTCAGAAGGGGAAGTTAACTCAGTTTAAGGTGAAGTATAAATGTAAAATAAAATAGTGGACAAATCAGGAAAAAAGAGTTCTGATTGCATTGCTAGTGATCTGGTAAAACCTGAATGTAGTAGAAAGTCTAAGCTATTGACATGCCACCCAAAAGCTACAATAAATACTGCAGGCAAAGCCAATTTCACCTAATTTGTTCTGAAAAAGAAGAAAAATTTTTTGGGGGAATTCCATTCCTTCCTTATCCCCCACCTACTCACTGCCAATTGCTGCTTTTTTTCTGGTACTTTCTTGCCTCAGAGGGATCATGAAGAGGGTAATGGAATGAATACATTTGGACCCACTCCCCAACCAACCAGTCAAAATTCTGACTGTGTACCCTAAGACAGTTCAGCTTGACTCAAAGGCAACTCCCAGGCCACAGCTTGTGCAGTTTGAACCCACATGAGACAGGAATGTTTGCAATAGCTATAGTAGGACAACCCAACAGTAATCCTAGCAGACAAAAAGCCCATGATGCAGACCCTAAGCACTTATCTTCTTTTTCTTTTTTTTTGGGGGTGGGGGTTGGGTGTAATTACAAATATTTATATTTGCTTGGGTTTTGAAACCTTTGGGCTTTATATTTGGTGGTTGGTTTTTCTTTCTTCATAATACTAATGGCTAGAACTATTGCAACTTTACAGATTCACTTGCAGTAACACAATTTCACACATAGGTAGTCAGAAGGAAATTCCAGTATTTCAACAGTTTATTGCACTGGGTGTAATATCCTATGTCTAGCATTTAGTGTAGTCACACAACCAGAAAAACAACTAAATCAATCCAGTATTTAATAATCTTATTATGCTCATTTAATTTCAAATGATTCAGCATGTCTCTTACTGTCTTAAATCTTTTCATATAAGCCTCAACAATTACCCAATCAGAAAAGCAATTTTATCAGACCCAGATTTTGGCCCATATAGCATCATCTCCAAAATACAGTGAAATCCATGTCTCTACAACAAACAGAATGCAAAGAAAATATACGTGCAATTGTTTTATCTCCACTGCAGCTTTCAGTATTTCGTAATGAAAATATTTGCCTTTTTAGACTTCAATCTTTATATTCACATGCTTATAACAAAGTCTACGTCAATTTTGTCTTTGAAAAGAGAACAATAGCCACATTTAATTAATTAAAATCTTTTGCCTAATGATACAAACCCCATGAAAGTTATTAAAATTAGCAGATAAGCAAGAGGTAAACTCATCAAGAGTAACAGTTATTAGCTAATAGATATATCAGACTATCTCCAACTAGCTCATAAAGTTATTCAGATAGCAAGGGTTAAAAAACAAAAGTCTACAAACCAAACTAATAAAAACATGGTTACTGCTCAGGGAAAGTTATTTATTTATTTCAGCTTTACTGTAAATACAATTTAGGAACTACATGTTTCTAATACAGCAATTTGAAACATTTTGTAATACCAATTTTTTTCCAATTTCAGTATCTGCAGTCTATCTTCATTATTAAAAATGGATGCTGATCCTAGCAGAGTGTTTATAAAGACTAGCACAAATTAATTCTCTGTAGGAGTGAGAGAAAAAACAAGATGCAGAGTTTCGTTTATAGAATTCATATATAAATTGAAGATAATTATTTCCAATCATGGCAACAGTCGACTTTATGTGCACTCTTTAGTGGTGTCGAGAAATGTCCCTGCTTCTCATAACCTTGTCCATAATTACGCATCTGATGATTTCACATTTTAAACTCAGATTTAAAGAAAAAAGATTAAATCATGTAAAAATGACACTTTCATACAAGAGTCTTACATAATCTTTGGCTACTTGTTAAAATTTTTAAGAATGAGGGTTGAATGCAGAAGTCCATCACAGGGAAAAAAAAAAACAACAAAAAACAAACAAACAAAACAAAAAACCACACCACAACCTAACTCCAAAATACAGCTTTTTCAGTACCTGTTAGGATACTGCATAACTTCAGGTATATCCTTAACTTAGAGCACTACAAATATGCATTATGGGGAAAGGAAGTGCAAGAGCAACAGAAGTTCAAAATCTTTCTTTGTTTCAATGGCAACAGTAGATAATTGCCACTGCTGGTCCTTTGCTCACAAGCTCATATACATCACCATGAATTTAAGTAATTAAGTTTTCTGAGTACTCAGTGAAAGTGTTTGAAATAAAAAAAGTTTATTTTGATGAAATTAACATATTTTTTCCGAGCTTTAACAAAATTCATCTTTTCTTTTTACACTGTGGTAAAAAAACTTGAAAAAAAATAAGGAGCCTGTTTTGCAATATTTGGAAAAAACTTCTGCAAAAGTAAGATATATAAATGTATTACTACATACATCTGTCTCTCTTACCACAAAGCCTACTTCATTATATCTGGCAGTGATTCTGCAAGAAATAATAAGAAGGGAAAATTACTTCAGATAAGTAAGTATTCCATGTCTAGTAATCATCCCAACAGTTATGAGAGCTACATTAGGAAAGTAAAAATGAGAGCTTCTTCCTGACCTTAAAATACTAAATGTTCCTACAGTTTAACAGGATTGACCAATGAAGTTCACATCTTCCAGACTCATCTCAGTCTTTCTCTTAATCTTTGCTTGCCAGAGATTATTTTATGTATATGGTAGTAGCCACAACGTGCTAGCATTTTCCAGGCATTCAAGAAGGGATGGTCCATGCCTCAGGGAGCTCAAACTCTGAAGACAGGCAGGCAGACAGACAGAAATCAGGGAAAACAAAAGTCAAACAAAACAATTATATTCACTGTTGGCATCATGGCAAAAACAGATCTGTAAGCTATGAACATGACAAGCTAAAAGGGTGATGGCTGGGGGGGTAGAACCAGCAGATGAATTCTTCTAGGTTGTGACATTCTGCAGAGCAGAAAGCAAAATTGAGTGTGAAAAAAGCTGACAAACAAGCAAGTAGTAAGCTTGACAAGAGAAATGTAAGCAGAAAGTGATAGTTATATAGTGTCTTTCACATTCTAGTTTAATTCCTGTCATTCCTTAGCTTCTAAGTAATTCCTTTTATTATGCTAGTAGGGCTTTATTAATCAAATCACTTGGGCTCTGTCAACATTCTCAAAACATTATTTGTTACATCTCACCCACACAAAAATGGTTATTTCAACAGAAAGGCTATTCTGTTTCCTTCATGGAAGATATCCTTCAAAGAATGTTCTAGACTTAAAATACAAGCCTTGCTGTGAGAGTGGAAATGCAAATTAAATTTGTATCTGATTTTTCTCCACTGTATTTTGCAAATTTAATAGGTCGAGTGTTACACAAGCATTGTTGTCTATATAGTGAATGATGCTTTACACATAAGGTTTTCACAAAGTAAAACAACTGTCCAAGACCCTCAGAGAATGGCAGAAAGGAGATGCATGAATACCAGGTTTGTGTCACAAGTACAGACTTCCTTAGTTTCTTCTCCTTCCTTGCTTGACACATTTTTACTTAGCTGAAATTCATAAATCTAAGCAATTAACTCACCAAAAATATCTAAAGTGGCTCAAAAAACATTTAAAAATTTATTATTTTTTCCTTTTTTTTTTTTTTACAGAAACTAATTTAAACACTGTCCTAAACTTTCCTTGTTCAAGGGCCACTTAATAACCTGCAATTCCACTTCTCCAAAGTAATCTTCTTTTAAGATTTTCTATTCTGTTTTCTAAGTGTCTAAACACCAAGACCAATGAATCATGACTGAAGTCTGCTAACTTTTGTTGATTGTTTAAAAAAAAATTAAATATTGCACAGTAAGATCAAGGCTCCAATCCAAAATCTCTAAAAGCTCTTCAGATTTCTATAGGATTAAAAATTTTGTCATAAGAATTTTCTATTTGAATGAACAAGAAAAATCACTTATAACAATAAAAAGCTAGTTACAGAAGATCATATTATATCATAGAACCATGAAATGGCTGAAGCTGAAAGGGACCTCTGGAGGTCATCTGGTCCAAGCCCACTACCTCAGGCCAGTCCACCTAGAGCTGGTTGCCCAGGACCATGTCCAGATGGCTTTTGACTGTCTCCAAGATGAGAGACTCGACAATCTCCCTGGGCAACCTGTGTCAGTGCTCAGTCCCCGTCCGAGTAAAAAAGTGTTTCTTGATGTTCAGAGGGAGCCTCCTGTGTTTCAGTTTGTGCCAACTGCCCCTGGTCCTATCACCGGGCATCAGTGAAAAGAGACTGGCTTGGACCTCTTTGCACAGTCCCTTCAGATATTTATATACATTGAGCCTTCTCTTCTCCACGCTATACAGTCCTAGCTCTCTCAACCTTTCCTCACATAAGAGACGCTCCAGCCCTATAATCATCTTTGTGGACCTTCACTGGACTCTTTCCAGTATATTCATGTCTCTCTTGTACTGGGGAGCCCAGAACTGGAAACCATACACCAGGTGTGGCCTCACTGGTGCTGAGTAGAGGGGAAGGATCACCTCTTCAACCTGCTGGCAACACTTTGCCCAATACAGCCCAGATACCTTAGCCTTCCTTGTCACAAGGGCACACCGCTGGCTCATTTCAACTTGGTGTCCACCAGGACCTCGAGGTCCTTTCTGCAAAGCTGCTTTCCAGCTGGGAGGCCCTGAGCATGTCCTGGTGCCCAGTGTTCCTCCCCAGCTGCAGAATTTCCCCTTGCTGAACTTTGTGAGGTTCCTGTGTGTCCCTTTCTCTAGTCGAGGTCTCTCTACTGTATCAGCCACTCACCCCAGTTTTGTGTCATCTGCAAACTTGCTGAGGGTACACTATGCTCCATCATCCAGATAATTAATGAAGATGTTAAAAAGGACTGGACCCAGTATTGATCCCTGGGGTACAGTGCTAGTTTCTGCCCTCCAACAAGACTTTGTGCCACTGATGACTGGCAGTTCCACCAGTTTTCAATCCAGTCATTTCATCACAGAAGTTTATCATTGCTCAAGCATGACTTCGCCTTGGTAAATCCATGCTGACTGCTCTTGACGGCTTTCTTGTCCTTCATATGCCTGGAAATTTCAACTAAACCTTCTTTACAGATCCCCTTCCAGGAAGTCAATGCAGTTTGAATATTGATGTACAATATATACCTGAGAAGCTCTATCTTTAGAGTAGCCAAGTGAGAGAAGCATCATGAATCGGGATGCACTGAGCAATCCTAATGGCATGCTCTGAATTTCAAAGGATAATATTTGGCAACAGGTAGTTGGGCTGCAGTATTTACTAAAAGCCAGCCAAAGCATAAGGATTATAAACTACTAACCTGGATTAGAAGTAAACATGTATGTTCATATTCTAGAAATCCATTTTCCAAAGGCAGTGAGCCACCAAGAGCTGCTGTTAGTAAACAAAGTATGTTTCTACACATAAAGGAAGTTAGACCCTTTATGGAGACTTAGGTCTCTTTTGCTGGCTGTGCCTCAGCTCTCCTGTAGTGACTAATAAACCATCTCCCTGCTCTCTGCCTTGGCTTCCCACACCCGACACCTTCCATTCTATTTTAAATGTAAGCCCTGCCAGCAGAGATCATCTGCCATGAAAATTTGTTCCTGATCTTAATTTGAACCACTAGGTGCTGCTGCAACACAGACAATAAATAATTACAGCATAAACTGTCCCATAAAATTATCTGGGATCTACACTGTATATGTCAAGACTGACTTTAGAACAGTACATGAGAACTCTTAGTAATGTCATCCTTTTGACATGCTGGAACAGAAAATGAGCAGTTTTCCACCTGGGGAGTGATCTGTTTTTCTTGGACTACAAGCTTTATTCACTGATCTGTGAGTCTAAAGTCAAACATGAAAATCAATCATAGATCAGTCTGTCTGCCATTGTGCTCTCCTTCTAAGTGAAGTATATAATGGCTACAAACATGCTAAAGCTCACTCTCATAACTGAAGTTTCCAGCAGAGCATGTAGCAAGTACCATATTGCGTATTTGCTCCTCAAGATAAAACATTGGCAGCCTGGCCATCAACCAGGACCCTTCCTTTGGATCTTCTATCTCTTGAGAAACCCTAGCTATCTCAACTTTTCCTAAAAGAACATTTGTGAGCATTACTAGCTTATCACAATTCCCAGTACAAGGAGTCCCAGGATGAGGAGTGTTCTATTTGAATTCCCTCAGGCCATATCAGGTATATCTGGCTGTTAGCAAATTTTAAAATCTAACAAATAGAGACTGGGCTGCCACTACCAGACTGGTTTCTCCAAGAAACTGATATGATTTGACAGAAACATTATGACACTAATGTAACAGGTATGTAAATAAGATTTATGAACAAGAAATAGAGTTGTAACCGTAAGACTCTGCTCATACAGAGAATGCAAACTGTTTGTTCTTAAGCTAGTTAAGTTACACTTTTTAACAGAGAAGTTGTATTTCAAATTAAATATGAAACAAACTGCTATCTTCCGTGGGACACAAATTAAGTTAACCCTTTCAGGTCCATAATGCTGACACTTTCAGAAGTCTGTTCTTTTCCGAACAGAAAACCCAAGAAAGGGAACATACAGATTTCTGCTCTATATAGTGAGTCACATTACCACCTCTTTTTAGAATGACAAATATAACCCTACCACTAACTGTAAAAGCTGTTGCCTTAAACAATCACAAATAGTTCTAATGTTTTAAATAGTTGTCTGGGAGCATATAAACAGTATACAGAAAAAGCCTGTCATACTCTAGCAACAGTCACCAGTGTTAAATTCCTTTTATCATCCAATTTTGATTGAATCCCTGAAGGTCTGGGATGAAACAGTTTTCTAACGTAAATGTGGGTAAGAGTACTCTTAGTTTCCTCCTAACATCAGGGATTAAATTCTTTTTTAGGAGGGATTAAACTTTTCATGTTGCTACTAAGAAAGACAAAATCACTGTTGAAGGAAAGGGAAGACACTAGTGGGTTTTGCTTTAAAATCTCCTCTTATATCCCAGTGAAAATGCATACAGTCACATAACCACACTGTCAAAGACCCTGCCAGTCTCCCTACAAGAAAGAGGAGGTAGGAAAACTATTAGTAGGAGGCAGTCAACTGACTACACTCAGGTGCTGCATAAACCTTTGGGTTTAGGTGATAGCTGAAAGGCATCTCTGATCTTTCCTGCTTCTAAAATAAATTATTCTGCACAGGAGACCTGAAGTCAGTTGTCATTTCTGAGTCTGCATCAATTTGTATCATCTAGTTTGACCATTTTGTGATACAACCCAAACAATCTCACCCAGTAATTCAGTGAATCTGTCAGCAGGGGTCAACTGACCAGTCTGCAGAATCTCGCCCCCAGCTTTCTTCCCAGAACAGACAGGGAACAGTTGTTTCGACAATGACAGATGTAGCCTGAAAAAATGAAAATTTCCTCCTGCATATGCAGTCTGGCATGGCTCCTGAAGAAGGACCACGCTTCAGTGAAGATATCTACACCTTTTTCTTCAGAGTCCTTACAAAAGTTATTCCAACTGCCAGTTACCCCAAGTCTTCTGCATCTCATTCCCAATAGAAATTGGTCTGGCTTGCTTACTTACATAGACTCCTGATCTACAGTGTATCACTTATAAAGGGGTGCTGGAAAGGAATTTGAAAATACTGATCTAGGAGAACTTCACTACCACACTCAGTATAAGTGCCAACTGTCTGGTTTCTGGTTTGGAGTTGGGATTGTTTTCCTTCCAAGACTGTGGGACAAAATAAAGAGTGGTGACCTGAAGCAAAAACTATGTCCCAAGGCTTTAAAAAAAGGCCTAATTTAAGTTTCTTCTTAACCACATCACATTGGCAGTATACAGTTACCTCACAATCAACATGTAATCAGCCCTCAAACTCACTCTTCTCTGCCATTTTCAGCTGATAGAAGAAATTTATTGCAACATTTTTCTAGATATAATGTACACAAACCTGCATTGTGCATTGTAACACCTTAACCTTTTATGTCAGTCCAGGAGGACTCACTTTCTTTTACACAATATTCTGACCTATATCAGTGATGATTCCCAGCTATTATTGCCCCAATGACAATACTATTATTAGGCAGAACTGGAAGGATATTCTCCCAATGTTCCAGTAAGTCTGTTCTCTTCTATTTTTGTCATGTTTAAATAGTTTTCTGCAGGACAAGATAAACCTTACAACATTCAGTCATCATACAAACTTTAAGTTTTGTGCTTAACCATTATAAAGACACTGTAACCAAGGAGTTCAGCAGGGTAAGTGGCAGTGGTCTAAACCTGATGGATTTAACTAACTTCCCATGTACTACCATTACCACTTGTCTGACTGAGATCAGACAAATTAAATCTGGATTTATTTTGCAAGAAAAACAAAATCTAGTCTACTTAATGAAACAAAGTTTCGTCTTAGCATAATCTATTTACCAATGCTGAATTTCATGCTACTTTTTGTTTGCATCCCTATTTTGAATTATTCTTTCATTAATATTTGAAGACTGCTGCTTTTTAGTCAAACTAAAATGCCCAGTAATTCCACCAATACCTAAAGATAGGCATAAAAATTTGCTATTTTGTAGTTATATGGCAGGATGTCCAAAATATTTAAAATCACTGCTACCTACTTAAAAGACTGAACTATGCAGAAAAAGGATTCTTTCTCTACTCCACTTCAAAAGAAACTCCTGGGATAATATCCATATGCTTTGGCTGCAAACTGCAATTAATGTTTGGGTCTGAAGTGTCTCCATTATTTTTATCTTTGTCTAAAATGGTAAGCTTCTAAATTTGAATCAACAACACTTCAGAAGTCCAGAAGAGCTCTCCTAGATGAGAGAAGAATTTGTTTCCTTGGTCCAACTTGCTATGAATCACTGGGACAAGTCTCTTTTGCATGTGGTGCCTGACATGGACACCCCTGTAAATCAGTCCTAAATGGTCTTACACTTCCAACAGCTACAATCATCAAGGCACACTGAAGAAATGAAATATGCTATTAATATGAAGAATTTAGAAAACTAGGAGGTCTCAAAGCAGACATCAAAATAACATGACAGTTTTGACTGGATAAACTTTAAATCTTCACTCCTCTGTTTGCCATTTGTGGAACAGAATAATATTTCCCTACATCAGAGAAGATAAATAAATTCCACTTGCAGACAAACTGATACGCTGAGATGATGAACTAGAGAAAACCTGGGAGCAAAACTAGTTTCTTTTTATCCATTGTACTCCTGGGATGGTAAAGAAGGCTTACTGCTCACAAAAAATGATGAAATTATAAATAAATGCATATCTACATATTTACTGCATTGATGAATGAAGTTCCCTGTAGGAAAGGAAAAACTTGATGATTACAGACTAGCAAAATGTTCAGGCTTAAGAAGACAGGCATTTTAAATCCAGGCTCTTACTAAATTTGATGCACTGAGGTTTATAACCTCTACAATATTTAACGTAATTTTAAAATCATAAAGGCTGAATAAGGTCCCTAGATTCAGTAATACTTTGTAGAATTGTACATACCTCAAGTTTTATAACATAATTTAATTTTTTCTCTAATTAAGGAAATATACGCTGCATTATCTTTTAAGATTATAAATGGAAAGTAATCCAAAGAAGCCTTACTGGTTTTGACTAGCATTCTTCCAGGTAAATATATTTCTGGCACCTACCAAAATTTTACTTTCATAGATACTTCTTGTAAGATGTTCTATAGCAACAGACACTTTCATTTTGTCCTGAAGAAAATTTGAATTTAATATTCAATTTCACATTATGTGTTAGAACTGGATTCTGCTTTAGAAATCAGCTAACATGACTTTTGGAAAGGAAGGAGAAAAAGACTGTAGGTAGCCTTAGTACAAATATTCCCATTCACAGTTTACAAAAGACAGCTGAATGAGTAGGAAAGGAGGGGGGGGGGGAAGACTGAAAAGTGTTTGCTAAACACCTGTTATCTACCATCATACTATTAATTTCCCCATATGCCTACACATCTATTAGAACGATTATTAGAAATATTCATTTCCTGGAGTACACATTTTCTAAGTACCTATCCGTGTCTGAAAAGAGATGTTCCTATCAAAAGAACAACAATTAAAAGCTATTGTTACAAACAGGGAAAAAACGTTCCCTATTTATCTTCCTAAACGCCTCAGAGTTTTCCTAACAGCAACCACCAAAATCTTTTGTTCCACGGAAAACTCTTACAGCTCCATCACTGTCACTAGCAACTTTGTGCAGCTCTACTTTTATCTCATGCATACAGCCCTTGATAACAGTACTGCAAGGGCAAGCACTCCAAGAGCTGTGCAGTACTTCTGTCTGAAGAACTTCCACGTCAGGATTTCCCAAAAATAAAAACATTGTCCCATGTGAAAACACTCTCAATGTAAGTCAAAGTAAACCATTTACTTGCAATATTCCAAATAAAAATATTTCTAGTCCCAAAGGTTACAAGGAGAGACTAACAGAAATTTTGAAAAGATGCTCACATCCCTGATGTAACATCAGATTTAAGACTGTTCTTAATCTTAAAGCAAATCTCATTCTCTGTACAATGAGTCAGATGTCAAGACAATTCCCATCCATGGAACTCATGAGCCTTTCTTATGCAAGACTTGCACCCTTAAGTTAGCTGAGAAAAGGATTTGGGGGATTGTGACAAATACACACATAACTTTCTTTTCTGTTTCATTTGGATTCAAACTCTCATTTTCTTTGTTCCCTCAAGATTACTGATCACCAGCTTTTTTAGAAAGCAGTTTCAAAACTCCTCTCCTGATTACTGAGTGACTCAGCCATTCTGGAAAGAATAACTACATGATCAAATCTAGATGCAATTGCCTCTTGTCCCAACAGCTATCTGAACCTTTCAATAAGTAACTTAATACCCAACCAAATGCAATTATAAGCAAAGAGTTGCTTTACAGTGAAAGAAAACTGTTTTCTTGTCTACTATGGCAATACTTAAATCTCAGTGCAAAGTTTTTCCATGTTACATTTCCTAAAATTTGATATATTTCATGTTAAACTTTGCATGTTAGGTAAATTATCAACCACTCTTTATACAAATCTACAGGTGGGATTAATGTATACAGTTTATCACTGGATTTTAAATTTGGGCCAGTTACAATCAATATCCAAAACTTTTGACTGGTAAAGGAGAAATAGGTTCAAGTTGACAGACTTTGAGGGATATTGTAATAGACATTAACATCTACCTTTGAAAAAAAGTAAGAGAAAGATCTAGAAATATCTTTCATGTGCAGTCATTTGTATATCTTGAAAATACTTTACTAAATAAATAAATTTCAGGCCCACATAAAAGCTCTCTCACACTGAGACTTTAAAATTATCTTCAGTAATTCTGAACAGTCTCAGATATGAAACTTGCTATGACCAGTTATTGAGTCTTCCAAAAATGCAAGAGAATAATATCTCATTCAGTTGAGACATCTCCTTTGTGTTAAAGAGTAAGCACTCTTCTAATGTAGAACATGTACGCTACATTATCAAAATGCTAAGAAAACATAAATTATTTTTGTATTAAGTATTGTTACATTGCTATGGAAGAACCTAAACATCAAATTCTATTATTCAAAATAACAGAGTTCAAAAAATTATTTCAGAGGTTACCCACCTATAAACTGTTATTTCAAAACACAACATAGTGAAAGCTGTCCCTTTTGAGATGTCAGATTTTTTTCAACCAGAAAAGAAGCCAGCACTTAAAAAAGCCTTGACTTTTTAAAATTTCTCTTCAAATAGAGCTGTTTTCAGAACACTAATAGTCAGTTGTAAAAGCAAGGTATCAGTTTCAAAATATCACACATGCTACTACAAAAGGAGAAAGGTCAACAGGGTAGATGTTGCAGCAGGAGTAGGCCACCCACCCAGGACAGAGAGATGGATGAAATATTCTATAGGCACTTAGAAGAAATCTCACAATTGCTTCCCCTTGTTCTGGTGGGGGACTTTAACTTCCCAGACATCTGCTGGAAATAAAACACAGCAGAGCAGGACCAGTCCCAGAGATTCCTGGAATGTGTGGGAGATAACTTCCTGATGCAGATGGTGAGTGATGTTAAAGGATTTTCACCAGACTGTGGGTACCTCTAGGCTGGCTTTATTAACAACTCGGAGTTGCGCCATCACCTCTTTGAGTGGCAACAGCTAACAAAAAAGGCCCTCTATATGATATAACATACAACACAAAGAGGTTTTGGTGATTTTCCAGGAACTTTCAGCTCTTAATTCATCAATTTCAAAAGTCCATTGTATTCCACAGTTTCGCTAGTTCATTCTATTCTAATTTCTCTTCAGACACTACTGTTCACTGATGCAGTCTTCGGTCATCATGGTTACTTATCTTCTGAACAATCTTCATCATAATTCACTTCTAGACTTCTGAGAAAAGACTCAAAATGTTCTATTTAACATATGCTTAATCTATGTCTAGCTTTCCATTACCTAGCTTTTCTAAGTTGCTTAAACTGTACTGTTCTTAGAGCACCTGTGCTCTATTAATTACACCTACAAAATAATATGCATTTATGAATTATTCTTGATAAGAATAATATCCTAAGAGAAAAGAGTTTTCTAAAGCCTGTTCCTTTTACAAGTGAACCAACCAGAGAAGGAGCACTGCTGGATCTCCTCTTTGTGAACAGAGAAGGGTTGGTAGATGATGTGGCAGTTGGAGGCCGACTAGGGCACAGCGATCATGAAATAATAGAGTTCTCTACTCTTACAGAAGCCAGGAGAGGGCTAAGCAGAACTGACATCCTGGACTTCAGAAGGGCTGACTTTGTCTTGTTTAGGCACCTGCTTGAAAGGATCCCCTGGGAGACGATGCTGAAGTGTTTAGGGGTGTGGGAAGGCTGGGCACTTTTTAAGAAGAAAGTCTTAATGGCTCAGGAGCAGGCTGTCCCCAGGTGCTCTAAGAGAAGCTGGTGCCAGAGAAGACCACCCTGGCTGAACAGGGAACTTTGGCTGGAACTCAGGGAGAAAAGGAGAGCTTACAGCCTTTGGAAGAAGGGGCTAACGACTCACAATGATTATAAAGAGGCTGTGAGGCTATGCAGGGTGGAAATCAGGAAGCCTAAAGCCCAGCTGGAAATTAATCTGGCTTCAGCAATCAAGGACAACAAGAAATGTTTCTGTAAGTATGTCAGCAGCAAAAGAAAGACCAGAGAGAGCCTCCATCCCCTGCTAGACGCGGGAGGAAACATGACAACGAGTGATGAGGAAAAGGCTGAGGTGCTTGATGCCTTCTTTGCCTCAGTCTTTGATAACAAGGTTAGTTGTATTGATGAAATCCAGCTTCCTCAGCCAGAAGACAGAGACTGGGAGAACAACCCCCCTGCATTACAGGAGGAGACAGTGACCTGCTGCATCACACAGACATACACAAGTCTATGGGACCAGACGGGATACACCCGAGGGTGCTGAAGGAGCTGGCGGGGGTGCTCGCCAAGCCGCTTTCCATCATGTACCAGCAGTCCTGGCTGACCGAGGCGGGGGCCCGACAGATTGGAAATTGTCCAATGTGACACACATATATAAGAAGGGTCGGAAGGATGATCTGGGAAATTGCAGACCTGTCAGCTTGACTTTGGTGCCTGGGAAGCTGATGGAGCAGCTCATCCTGAGTAACATCATACAACACATGAGGGACAACCAGATGCTCAGGCCCAGTCAGCATGGGTTTATGAAAGGCAGGTCCTGCCTGACAAACCTGATCTCCTTCTATGACAGGGCTACCTGCTTATTGGATGAGGGAGTCTGTGGATGTTGTTTACCTTGACTTCAGTAAGGCCTTTGACACCATTTCCCACAGCATTCTCCTTGTGAAACTGGCTGCTCATGGCTTGGATGGGCACACGCTTTGCTGGGTAAAAAACTGCCTGGATGGCCGGGCCCAAAGGGTTGTGGTGAATGGAGTTAAATCCAGTTGGCAGCCAGTCACAAGTGGTGTCCCCCAGGGCTCAGTGTTGGGGCCACTCCTCTTTAACATCTTTATTGATGATCTAGACGAGGGGATCGAGTGCACCCTCAGTGAGTTTGCAGATGACACCCAGTTGGGTGGGAGTGTTGATCTGCTCGAGGGTAGGGAGGCTCTGCAGAGAGACCTGGACAGGCTGGAGCCATGGGCTGAGCCCAACTGCAGGGGTTTCAATGAGGCCAAATGCCGGGGGCTGCCCTTGGGCCACAACAACCCCCAGCAGCGCTACAGGCTTGGGGAGGAGTGGCTGGAGAGCTGCCAGTCAGAGAGGGACCTGGGGGTGCTGATTGACAGCCCGCTGAACAGGAGCCAGCAGTGTGCCCAGGGGGCCAAGAAGGCCAATGGCATCCTGGCTTGTGTCAGCAATAGCGTGGCCAGCAGGGACAGGGAAGGGATCTGACCCCTGTACTCGGCACTGGAGAGACCGCCCCTCGATTCCTGTGTTCAGTTTTGGGCCCCTCACTACAAAAAGGACATTGAATGACTCGAGCGTGTCCAGAGAAGGGCAACGGAGCTGGTGCAGGGTCTGGAGCACAGGTCGTACGGGGAGCGGCTGAGGGAACTGGGGGTGTTTAGTCTGGAGAAGAGGAGGCTGAGGGGAGACTTCTTTGCCCTCTACAGCTAACTGAAAGGAGGGTGCAGAGAGCTGGGGATGAGTCTCCTGAACTAAGTAACAAGCAATAGGAACTTGGCCTCAAGTTGCGCCAAGGAATGTTTAAACTGGATATCAGGAAGCATTTCTTTACAGAACAGGTTGTTAGGCATTGGAATGGGCTGCCCAGAGAGGTGGTAGAGTCCCCATCCCTGGAGGTGTTTAAGAGTCGCATCAACACAGCGCTGAGGGATATGGAGGAGTTGGGAACTGTCAATGTTAGGTTAAGGGTTGGACTGGATGATCTTCAAAGGCCTTTTGCAACCTAGATGATTCTGTGATTCTGAGGAAAAAAAGGGCTCTTGGCAACAGCAGAGTTCTCTAAAGGAGACAGCTGAGACGGTAAGGGAACTTTTCTAAGGGAACACAACCAGCACATCACTCCTGCTCCAATTATCCTTGCAAGGTCTCTTCAGCTCAAAGAAATATGAAAAGGCAATGGCCCCACAGGAAACAAATATTCTTGAATGGCAAGATGCTGTTTTCATTTTCCTTGCATAGGTTTGTTCCCACTGTACAATGATTCCATAAGTAAACCCTGTCTGTACTGTGAAGTTGCAATCAGACACATGCACACATGTGTAACTCTGCCCTCCTCAATCTGTGAAACAGAAAGAAATGATTGCATCCTGTTAAGTGAAAATAATCTGTTAGGAGAAACTACTAAATTGTTTACAACCTGTATACTTACACCCTACTTTAATTTACACCAAGAGGAACTCTGTGAATCAAATATCGTATCAGCTATGTCACTCAGTATGGTGAAAGAAATACAGCTTTCTAGTTATGAGGTAGCTAAAACCCTAGCAAAATCTTTCATCCCAGGCTCCGCTGAGCTGCTGCAGATCACAAAGACTGACATGAACACGTGGTGACTCAGAAATACACAAACAAATTTTCTTCTAAATAATATTTAAATAAGTGTTGTGATCACTCAGAAAAAATGAAAATATCACCCCCAAAATTTCAAATACATAACAGAGATAAACAGTAGGACAAGTCTGTGTTATCTCTGCAGATTATCAGACTTTAAGAAATAGTAGATGGCTTTTTAACCACCTTGCTCTTCATTGATACTTCATCACTGAACAAGTACACATAAGCAGTCAGCCACACTGTGGACATGCTGTGTTTTCTACCTAGAAGAAACAGAATGCCATTGCATTTTGATGTTTCAGATACATTAAGAGTACAAAAAGAAAACAGCAGAGTGGGTAAACTAGAGTCAGAAAGATTAACATGGCTTTACCCATTCTTCCACAGTCTGACTAGTGGTCCTCCCACCCAAGAAAAAAATTACTGAAAATGAAATAAATGCAAATTAATTTTAAAGCATACAAGTCAACTTGAGTTTATGAGTCCTAGCATGCTAATAAAGAAACATCATCCTTTTACACAGTCATGGTTTAACCCCAGCCAGCAACTAAGCACCATGCAGTCACTCACTCACTTCTTCCTCCCGGGGGGATGGGGAGGAGAATCACAAAATAAAGTAAAACTTGTAGTTGAGATAAGAACAGATTAATAATTAAAATAAAAGATATTATTAACAACAATAATAAAAATAATATTAGTAATGAAAATCAATATAACAAAAAGAGAAAAAACTCCACTCTACAGCTCTGACATGGTAAGAAAGCAATTGTAGGAGATTCAACTTATCTTACACCTTCACTCTGAAAGACACTGTTTACAGTCCTGAAGGAAAGCACTTGTTGAAACAGAAGTATACACCCTTCCCACTGCATGAGACAAATCAGGGTTGCCACTTACTGGAACTTTCATCAAATTTATCTCTTGCTGATGCTATGCTAAAAGGTCAGATTCTGCCTATGAAGGGACTCTAGACCAATCACACATTGATAGGATGAATATCCAAAATAATTTATTATGAATGTTGACATTCTCCTTTCCAGCTACATAACTAGTCAGCTATTCTTTAAATACCTAATAAATATATGTAAATATTGTGTAGTTGAAGTCCTCCCCTTGGCTTTACTAACTGATCTGAAAGAAGAAGATAATATCTTGAAAATTACAACCTCGCCCTGACCAGACATCACAGGCTGAGGAGGTCAGTTCCATACGCAGGAACAACACCTTCTTCAAACTTCTCAATGACAACAGGAAGTATTCTCTATTTAGAAATATTTGCTATATTGAGGTAGACGAACACTGGAGAGCAGATTTAGTTTCTGTATACAGAATTCATAATCACAAGGAACCCGAATACACAAAATAATCTTTTGCTTCTCAAGCTAGGGCAGCTGGATATACTACTCTTTAGCTTTACCCTTTACTACCCGTTTAGCTTCCCCATTGCAAGCATATAGTTTTGTGCTAGCGGCTAAATACTCATCAGGGCACATGTTAAAAGAGGCTAAATAATGGCAATCCCTCTTATCTCAAGTGAGACACTGGATGCTAAACTTCCCACTCCCCTTTCAAGTACTTATTTTCACAAAACAAACTTTTACATATAAAAATAAATAAATCTTTAGACTATATATATACTTTTGGTTTTATTATATATATTATTTCCATTTTTAATTTATTTTTACATAATTCTGAAATTTGGCTCCAAAAAGCACACTTCAATTATAATATATATGTAAGCATTTATTCCCCAGGCCTTAATTGAAAACTACACCTGGTAAAACAGTATTTATAATAAAATTAGGTTTTTTAAACAACATTTTGTGGGTTTTTTTTCCCCAACCTAATGGTTTTTCAATTTAGAGATTTTCTTATTTCTTTTAGCACAAAGCCTCTGCTTCACCAACACCTCCTTCTAGTTTCCAGTCTTTTCAATACAGCAGACAAAACTAATAATTAGATCCCTAATATAATATCATGTATTAAAAAGTTAATGTGATTACAGAACCACTAATACATATTTACTGAAGCTGAATGACAATATTATTCTTGTTTTTAATTATTTGCTGAATGGTTGTTACCCAAAACAGATTTGTGCCCGGCATGCAATAAAACAATCTTGACACACTCAAGGTAGATATTGTATTTATTCAGGCCTGGGTGCTTGCTGGACTTTAGCACAAATCAAGCACACCAACAGCAGGCTTACATCTTCCTTTTATACACAAAAATCAGAGATCTGTACTTTTCCATAATATGCCTATTAGATACTGATTGGTTACTGATTAACATACTATGACTTACCTAATGCTTCTACAACTACATATGCCATGGGGAAGGGTGTTAACCTGGGCAGGAGTCTCTTTGACTTGTGGGTGTGTTTTTCAGTTCACTTTAAGGATGCTCAAAAGTTAGTTTCATTGCCAAGTTAAGTAAGCAAATAGTCACTTTGCCAAGTTGTCAAATAACTTCTCCTCAGCACAATCCCATACATTGTCTTTATAGTCCAGCACATTCTAGATATTTTCTAAGGTATGGAGAACAAAGCCTATTCTTTATAAATTTCCATGTCTTGCCTGACCAATCTTATGATTATCCCCAAGTGTGCCATAACTAGGTGGAAGTGGGGTACACTTAAATAACCCAAACATACAAAACACACAATCAAAAACTCTCATACTCTTTCTTGAGCACATCTTAAATGCAAATAATATATTAAAACAATTTCAAACTCAGCCAATTCAGTCAATTTAAGAAACAGGAAAAAGAAAGGAGGAGAATGTGGGTTTTGATAAAGCAGTTGGCATTTGCTTCAGAAATAGCAAAACTATATGTAAGGAAACAAAATTAACTTCATTCCTCAAAACGGCGTACTGCTATCAGACAGGTAGATCATAATGTACAACACAAAACACTGTAGATGGGAAAGAATGTAGGAAGATTTACAGAAAAGTGATATTCCCCTCCCTCCTTGAATTTGCTGAATTCAGGAAAGGGTACATGGACTGGGGAGAGATATCAACTTTCCAAATGGACACATGATTTTAAAAACAAAAAAGAAAATACTATCTTGTCAGTAACGAAGATTTAACTAGTTTACTGGGTTTTTTTTAAATGTTATATACAAATCAGACATACCAGTTATTAAACGCAGATGGCTACAATGAGCTTTTCACTGATCTAACCATAGCTTTACGCCAAGCAGAGAAAGGGAAACAACGTGGATTTCAAATTAAAAACTACATTGTTGGAAGCATATTTCCAGAATATTCAAGTTCTGCTTCACTAAATGGAACTGTATCTTCACCTGTAAGTTGACTAAAGATTTTATCTCTCCTCTTCACATTCCTCATCTTTATTATGGCTTGTTCTGGCTTTTCAAATGTTCGGCCATGTAAATCAGACACTATTTGCAGGAGCAGAGCAAAAGCATACTAATGTTCACTTCTGATGGAGATCCGTTATCTTGAAACAAGTGCTGCATCATTTCTGCCTTGTTCCTGTACTATTATTCAAGCCAATAACTGGTTAAGGAATTATTTACTTTAAAATTTTTAAATGCTGAGGGTTTTAACACTGCATGAATAGAAAACTTCATGGAAAAAAAACACAGCAAAACAAACAAACAAACAAAAAAATCACCATAAATGATCAGGAAGAATGTTAAGTAGCTCCCTAGTTAATTCTACACGTCATCTCTTCGTTCGCTGTCACAGTGTTGTAACTGAACAGAATGAAGGATCATTACCTGCTAGTTGCAAGGATACCAAAAAAAAAAAATCAATTGCTGTTGCTAAATGAATTATAATGAGAATAGTATTATAATGATAGCAATATCTTTTTGTAATTCTTCTTTAACATCAGATCAGATCAAGAGCATTCCATAACATCATGTCATTGCTGTTCCCCATGTATTTAAATAACCTTACAATTAAGAACACAATAGTGATTGTGCTGGGTCAGACAAGTGTTTGTTGAGCTCAGGCTCTCTTATGGTGGCAAACAGAAGACACCTAAGAAGCATTAAGCCCAGCATGTAGTGATATTTCTACAGAACTCTGTCAGGCCCCTTTGAAACTTTTCAAAGATTCCAAAGTCCTGAAGCAGTATTTATCCTTATTTTCTCCAGTGAATGTTTCTTTCATTAAGTTCATGAACATGAAACATTAAGTATCCAAACCACTGTACAGCAAGAAGTCACATACTGCATGGTATGTGGAGAACCATCTCCAGTTGTTTGAGCATGCTAAATATTCTGTTTAATTTGGTGGTCCCTACTTCTTGAAGTAAAAGATGTCTTGGAAGTCAGGCAGGCCAATGACCTCTCCAACACAGGGTGCAGCCCCACGGTACCCAAGTAGGAGCAGAGCATGTCAGGGTCAGCAACCAGGGTCAGCCACATCCAGCAATCTGAACCTAGCCCAGCTGGCCTTGGCTACAGGCAGCCAGGCCTGGAGTGGGTGCAGAACCTGTTCTTACATCCAGGGCTCCAGCAGTAGGAGTAGTAGTGAGACAACTTTCCGGTGTCACTGAGAAATCATCAGGAAACAGTATAATAAATTGGCAGCCTGTAATAACATGATTATAGTCCAAAGGAGCCAGGAGAACATAATTAGTATGCATGGTTTTTAATGCTGAACTAAAAGAGTGATTATTTAAACACTGGAAATTACCATTTCTTTTATTGATTTATTTAAAATAAAGCTTGCATCTTCTGTGAGAGATGAGTAGAAATTCTCATCTAGGTGACCCAAATATGCTTTCAAAACACTGCAAATATAGACCTGAGATATCAGGCAGAAGAATGAGTGTCCTCTAGGAAAACTAGAGGATAAATAATGATATGAAAAAGCAGAAACTCTCCAAGACCTCAGGTATGCAGAGGGCTAGGCACTATGGTTAGGGTTCCTGCTGAAACATCCGAGACAAAGCAGTATGTGTCAAGAGACAGAGCTGCATGCCTTAAAAACTTTTTCCTTTGACTCATCTACAACAT
The DNA here is from genome assembly GCF_003259725.1 of Athene cunicularia. Classification (NCBI taxonomy): domain Eukaryota; kingdom Metazoa; phylum Chordata; class Aves; order Strigiformes; family Strigidae; genus Athene; species Athene cunicularia. The sequence continues at coordinate 35,803,864 of NW_020799101.1, read as the reverse complement.
GAATTTACCCCTGGTAACAGCATCATCAGAGAAGGAACTGCAGGTGAGACAGCACTAGGTAAACTGCAACACCAGATTACACTCGGTCCACATGTTTTATGATCACCTTCACCACACCACTTCCAAGCAACAACACTAAAGCAAGTGGTTGCAGCAAACCCACGATATCAAGGCTTTTTGTTCCCCAGAAGGAAATCACTCCATTGCTCAAAATATTTCAAAAGCATTAAGCATTTTTCTTAGTCCTTCCAATATTCATCTCCATACAGTAAGACTAGCCTACAGAGATGGGAAAAATAAAGCTAAAAATACCCTATTTGAATTGTAAAGTCAGGGAGAAAACTGGAGGAAGTATTTGACATCATCCAACAAAATCAAAGTTTTCACTTGAACCAAAGCAGTATTCTGAGCTTCAGATATTCAAAGCATTTTTGAAGAGGAATTTCAAAAAGTAAAAGGCAATGATTAGATTTTCCTCCTCTGCATAACTGGCAGCAAATAAAATATACAAAGGTATTTGAGAGAGAATCTGACAGTTGAGTAGTAAAAAACTGGTGAGGTGGCACAGACAACATGGGAGTCTGTATCAGAATAAATTACAACTTAAGAAGGTAGGAACTCCAAGTCTATTATGAAAGAATATGTAAATGAGATTATTTCACTTATACAGTGATATGCCTCAGAAATGTTTGTTTTCCTCAACATAATACTTTTGAAAGTCTGATTATCTTGTTTGGCTAGATATTATGAAAAGTATAACAACCAGCAAGAAACAGTCTGCTTTGATTTTAGAAATGTAGAAAGCGAGCTGTACTTTTGGTTTCTGCTTAAGTAACCTGTGACAGAGATATTAGAGACACTGGGTTATTTGTTTAGATGAAGGAGTCAGTTTATCAGTAGTGAAGTATTTTAAAAATTGGCAGCATGAAGATAATAGTTACAGATAATTATTTGTACATCCTCCCTGCGATTGTTGAAGAACAGACCTTGTGAAGAGGAAAAAAAATTGAAAGAAATGAATACAAACCCAGGGAAGATGTAAAAGACCGTAATGCCGGGATTCTGAGTAGCCGAGAATCACAAAAGCAAAGGAAAGGCAACAGTTTCAAAAGCAGAAAATTATCAAAATGATCAAAAGATACAGAGAGCTCATGGACAAGAAAGGGCTTGAAACTTCACAGAAGAGGCCAGAGTTTTTGGGCAAATTGCTAGTGAAATTTTGCAGGATAGCTGACTGATTTTGATTAGTTAAAAAGGTAAAAGGAACGAAGTAAGTTCCGGCTCTCGTTTTCCTCTTTCACATAAAGAAGTGGAACAGTACATTTGGGATTTTTTCTCTCCTGGTTTAATTATTTCACAAAGATACTGAATAGCAGAGCCTCAAGTATGAAGTAATTTGAAAACCTAGGACTATGTGACTCTTCCCACTTATCCTCTAGGGAAACGAAAAAAGTAAGAAAGGATGAGAGAAGGTGAACAACTGAGTTTTCTTAACAAAGACTACTAAGCATTATAAGCATTAAGCATTCCTTCTCTAAAATGCAAACAGTTACTACATTCCAACACACCAGCTCCTAAGAGGAGTTTGACTGCATACGATTCTTTCTGGCGCAAATGGGTAGCAGTGCAGTTTGCAAATGCTGTGCTGGACTAGAAAACATACCAAGCCTCTATGCAGTTTTATCAGTAAAACTATGCTTCTGCCAACACAGTGAAATTTATTTTATAAAAGCAAATCAGCAAAATGGTTTAGGTAATATAAAATACACCAATACTAGGAGAATTTTCCTCATGCAACCTGTTACCAAAGTCTTACTCCTGTTCCTACAACTGTAATACTAGAAATGAACTTCAGATCAAGTCTAGTGAACCTGATGTATATTCCCTAAACTGAGGGAAAAAAACCAACCAACCAACCAAACAGAAAAAGAAATAACATATAGCGACTCACACAATGATGGGACAGAAATTAACAGAATGCTTCTGCAATGGTAATACGTTGCAGAATTGCTTAATGTCCACAGATTATCACTTCTTTGTTGCTATGAGTTTTAATGCAAGACATTTCTTTATATGGCATTTACGGAGAGGAAACTGTCATGTGAAATTTTTATTCTTCAACTCACTTTTGAGAGAAACACAGTTAAAGAGGTTCTGCCTTGAAGCAATTGTGCTTCTCATCACAATCAGGAAATATGCAAGTTGGTCAGATTGAAACATTTAAATTATTTGTTCTGAATTGAAGTCTGCTACCTGCAACCCAACTCTCACTAGTTCTACCCCAGCATAAGAACGGGGGACAACTTCTTACTACCCCAAAAGCCTGAAGGCACATACCTGGCACACCCATTATGTACTGCCTGCTCTTCTGACATGCTAGAAGCCCTGGAAGTGATCAGCCTCCTCCTAGGCAAATTCTCTCATAATAAAGACCCAAACTTCAACTGAACAGGTGAAGACAGAGGTTGCTCATGCCCAAACTGTTTCAAGTGCTTGATCCACCTGACTGATGGATGGTGGCAGTTCTGGGCCCAAGTCACAGTCATGCTATTTCTAGACACACACAATGAAGAGTATGTGGTATAAACATTAAGTTGATGTAATTACCTATTTCTAAATTGAAGGAGTCACATTAAAAGCAATAACCTCAAATGCTCCTGGCCGAATGAGTAAATAATATTCTGCGATGTAGAATGGTTAACAGGCTGTAGGAAGATAACAGGCTGCAGCTTGAACTAAAGCCTGCAATAAGAACCAATGACAGACAGCAGTATTGCTTCCTTCATGTCATCCTTTTTTTTTTTTTTTTTTTTAAGAGCCACTAAATGCATATGAAAGACTTCTGCCTTTACTAACAAGGCAGAGCATCTGCTGCTACAACAGAGATTCCTTTCCCTGCAGTGAAATGTTAAAGATTTCTTCTTCAAAAACAGCAAGATGACTAATTAGCAAACTTCTCAGTACAAATGCTAAACAGAAAATGTTTACACTGTTACAATGGCTAACACTTCTCTCCCAACAGGGTGTAAAAAAATCCCCCCAAAAAACACAACCAAAAATCAGTTGAACAGATGTGAGATGGATCTTATCTGCTTATGACACAGCTGTGATTCTTAGCAACTAAGTTACACAACAAATGTATACTGGAGTTTTGTTCCAGGCCTCCAGAAGAACATCAACGATTGAGAGAGGCAGCTGTTCACCATGACAGCTACCACAACACCCAAAAAAATCCAACTAGCTAAAGCTCAGATACACAACAAGGAGATACATGATGTCCACTACAAACACGTGCAAAAAACTTGGAGAGTAACTAGACTTAGAATCTAGCTGAGATTAAATCCTTTTTGAGAAATAGATAGAAATGTACAATTTGAGATTTTCAACATTTGTCACTCTAAAGGATCTGATAAAAAAAGCCTCTGAACTCCAATAGCAGGACCCTCAGTCAACACTTTGAGACAACTTTCTGATTTTTCTCCTTGAAATGAGAACAACAAAACCACAGCAAGAGCTCTGCACCTCTAAAGCTTTCTTTTTTAAAGAAAATAAACTACAACAAGGAAACTTGGAAATACAGAAACTCAGATCTGCAGGAAACATACTAAAAGCAAAGGGTTTGAAAACAAAATCATAGCCTCTGCCTTTGAGGGGATGGAATCTTCCTTTCAGAATTTCTCTCAGTTTGGCAAATTTCATCCACTTCTTGGACTGAAACAAATATCACACAGTTCTCCAAGACATTCCAGAAATTCATTGCATCTTAGCAGCCAAGTGAAGATTTAAAGTATTCTTCTGAGCCACACCAGTTCTCATTAGCATGCAACTGTTCATTGCAATAAATAAAATGCTATTGGCATTCCCAGATATCCTGCAGCAAGCAAATATGAAACAGCCCATACATTGCTGGATTCTGAGATACACATTTATGAGGCTATCCTTTCATTTCAGTCTAGCACAGCAAGACCCACTTCATTTCCATGACAATCCACATGGAGCACTTAAGGACTTAAACCCAAAGTATTTCAGTAATAAAGACATACAGACACAGCATCTCCCCACAATCAGCAAGTTTCATCTATGCATGAGAGGAGTCAAAACAAATGAGAATACAATTATTCCTTAACCTTCTATAAGCTGCTATTAATAAAGCATTACAAAAGAGATCATGAAAATTAATAAGGCATAAACACTGTTGACATATGCAGAATAGCAGGATTTACTTTACCATTATTCTTTTCATGAGATGTTGGTTACCTACCAATGGTGCCCATAAACTTGTTACTCAATTCATAGTTCACAGGACTAAAATACTATTTGTCCTCTCAACCTCAAAACCAATTTATTAGCACTACAGAAATACTACAAAAAGCCTTCTGCAGGTGCTGATAAGAGTTTAAATAAACAAAAAAATCCCTTTGATCTCTATTGTTATTTCCCTCTTAAATGTCACCGTAAAGAAAACAGCGCTCCAGTTAACAGATACTAGAACTGTTACAACTCTTACTCAGATACTGAACTGTGTTCCAAGTGTCAAAGTTCTGACTAGTTAAAAAACAAGGAAAACAAAACACATTAAAAAAAACATGCCACCAAGGGATTTCCTTTTTCTCTTTATGGGAATTTATCTTTTTTCTCTCTATACTCAGTAAAATTTTTTTGAACACATTAAAACAAATATAAAATCACAGTGCCAGGATTAATTTGTTGTAAAACAGTATACTAACTTGACCCCAGAATAAAATCACAAGTTAAGATTGCATTTTTTGGAAACTCTTATTTCCCTGTGATAAAATCTTCATCTGATGATTTCACTAACCAACAGTTTTGCTGAAAATCCCAGAAAAATTATGCTTAAAATCTGATCCACCTTGTACATAATCAAAAAAGCTATGTTCCACGCATGAACACTGTATGATGCAATTTGCACTTCAAACACAAAAACACCGCTGTTCAATTGAAGTCTGCAAATCAGTAGGCTTGCTTTCTAAATCCTGACATAATTTTTAATTTTTAAGGCTCATGTATGATTTGTGGCTCTCAGCATGGGAGGCAACTGATAAAGCTAAAGGAAAGATTTAGATTTTTTTTCTTCTATAAAGATCTGCTTGCAGTAGGAGTAAAGGTTTAACTCAGTTCATATCTCCGCTATCATCATCCCTCCCAAATATCTGAATAGCCCTACTCACCAATCTTCCTGAAATAAACTACATCATACATTTTTCAAGACACAAAAACTTCGATGAAAATTCCATACATAAATGATATTTATAATCAGAATTATCATTATTCTTACTGGAATCCCTTCCTATTTCATCTTAAAGTTGCTGCATACGATTGAGAAGTCTGCCTTCCTGTTCTTTTCCCTTCAAAGTACATAAAAGCAAAGAGCGAGTATATCTGGAAGTCACATTCACTAACAGTTCAGTGTTCTGCATAAAATGTTGAATTATGAGGTGCAGTGAAAACATTATAACAATTTCTGTTACTGTCCAGTCCTTAACACTTGCAACTCCACCTGATTTTAAAATTATTTTCTTTGGTCACAGTTTACTCCAGCTCTCTACATTGTATATTTTTGTTTAAAATGTTGCACAACTGAGAAGAAGGTTGTATGTTTACCATGTCTTGGTTGCCACACTCTGGCTCAGTTCCAGCCTCTCCAAGAGCAGTCAGGCCTGGTAAGCTCTGCAGGACCTTCTCAGTAGGGGAAGAGAGCTGCAAGGCAGCTAAGAGAGACTCTGCGTGCCTGCAAGGAGGCAAGCAAGGTGCCTGCAGCAGGTACACCCGGACTGGAAGACTTGCGAGAGGAGAACGCTGTTCAGTAGCCACACAGAGGCATACTGAATTAAAATGGTCATTTGACCATAGACTCCGCTTCCATCACTGCATGATTTCTTTACTAAGAATAGCTGTAGTGGTCAGAGCAAAGTCTTGCCTGTGATTCTGTGTGATTCCTGAGACCCTCACCAGTAACAAACACCTATAAAGGTGTGAACAGTGAAATCATACAAACCCTTCCAAGGGTACTCCTTTACCTCCTGTAAGGGCTGTGGGTAAATGGCCAGGCTTGCCAATCAGGCCCAGACCTCAGTTTAAGCTAACTGAGCAGAACACGAGAAACGGCTGGATGTGACAGATAACAATGTGAGAAGCGACAGAAATCACAGACAGCGCCATGGGGAACAGTTAGACTTCACAGCCAATTATGTGAAAAAACAGTTAAGCTTCACAGCTGGGGGAGCACTGGGGACCTTTTGAGGAGCAACATCTTGCCAGGCCAGCAGTTGCTAGCTAATATATTAGTAATACCACATAAACCCAAACTTCCCTTGACAACAGTATCAGAAATATCTGTTTGGGTACCCATGTGACAAAAACGGTGAGGAGAAAGTAGAGTAATTAGGGGAGGGTTGATGACTTGGAAGAAGCCTGGGTTAGAGGAAGAGAGGTACAAGGAAGTGAAATGGAAAGTCAGAAAACTGGAAATGCTATATTGAGGTATGCAAATTATAATCACTGCTGTCTGGGTGGCTCTGCACTTGAACACAGCAACCTCAATCAGGACAAACCAAGCCTGTTGTCCTGACTATTCCACACATTGTGAAACCCACTTCTGTGGTTGGGAAGGAGAGAACAGGAGTTTTCCCTGGCTGGCAGAATGGATCAAGCATCTTGGCATCACTGTGTCAGTCCTCATGACATACTTCAGTATCCACCCACCATGTCCTAATGCTTCCAAGAACACTCTCTCAGCTTCCCAAACTTCTGGTTTAAGGATTTCCTGAGTACCTATGTATTTAACAGCACTCAGGAGTTTTTCTTCCATGAATTTGTCTGATGATGTCTCAAGTCACATAAAACATTAGCAGTTGCAACATCCTGTGGCAAAAAATACCAGGAACTGAATCACAAGATCTGCAAAAGCATCCTAAAACTCTAAGCAAGCCAGGTGAAACCAGCATGAGTGCTGATGAGTGTAATGCACTACCCATATAGCAGACGGTCTGAGAGAATAGTTTGTCCTTCCAAACTGTAAAAATGCCAAGCCTACTTAAGAAATGTGTTACCAGATTCCACGTATCTGCTGTTGACAATCATCTGTGGAAACTGACAACTGGTCTCCTGGGAACGCCAGTCCCGTAGTGGTGGAAATATAAATTTTACTTATCTGTTTTACATTCCACCTCTGCTAAACTCTTCCTCCAAAAAAAAAAAAAAAAAAAAAAAAAAAAGATATAAATATAACCTTTTAAAAATTATTCTCCCTAAAAATAGTTAGGAATATACAGATTGGTGAAATGGCCCAGCTGTACAGTCCAGCTTGCAAAAATATCTTCTGATAAGCCTTGAATGATCTTGAATAGTATGTGAAAATAGAAGTATGATATTTAGAAACCAAGAATTCTAGTATTTTGAGCAGTATGGACTAACTTCTGGTTTTAGCTGGAACTCCAGCAATTTGCAATTTTTAAGGCCTGAAAATGTGCATATTCTGGATAACTAGAATAAACATGAAGAAAAGAGGCTGGTTGTCCTTGGTTTTATGTGTTAAAACTAGGGCAGACCATATCCTCTACTAAGCTTCAAAACAAGACTTGAAATTCCCCTATCAGTTTTCCTCCCTAGCCCCCGCCTTCCCTCCCAGTCAATTAATGACATTATCAATGACATTATGAGCTTCACATGCAATAACCCAGCCACTTGCAGGTCCAACAAGTTTAGAGTAGTGTGGGTCAGGTTTTACTCACACCAGCAAGGATGAAAACAGGCAAATGTAAGGAAAGAATCAGAGAACTTGAGCAATCATTCAAGTGTAATACAATGTTGTTAAGATTCATGATTTCAGTTTCCCATTAATCATGCCAATCAACAAGATGTGAGAGTGAGTGTTCTCCCTCTAAACTCACCATGAATTTCACATTTCATTCGCTGAGTATTGTCACCATTCATCTCCATGGAAACAGTTGTGATGGGAAAAACTCACTGGTATATTGTATCACCGAGTGAATCAGACAAGAAGACTCTAATTAAAGAAGACTCTAAATATACACACAGCCTGCAAAGCAGCAGTACTAATAAAATATTTTCAAAATGGTCTCATGGACAGATGCACACGTTTACAGTACAGCCTACAAAAACCACCTTTACTTAAACCAAAGCAGTTCAAAGATTCTTGCTGACACAATGTCTATTATATATATTTTTAAATTACAGCTATCAAGTAATATCAATTATCCACTACAAACTTGTAAATAACTACATATACAATGTGCTGCACAAACTTTCCATGTACAATGGGACTCCTACATTTTTTCCAATGCTTATAGACATCTCATGACATTTATTGCTAATAAAAATTACAAATATACCATAGAAACACACTCACAAACAGGAAGTAGGCCCTGCGTGTACCTCTGAGTAATCACAAGAGAATGCTGCCATGAAGTGCCCTCCATACAGCCATCCTAGTTTTTCCTCTTGGATATTTTCACATCTAGCTGGCTGTTCTTTAAAGCTATTCACTTACCGCTTCCTGTGGTTGTCATATACATTCATAACACTCACCAAATACTAAAGAACATGAACTAAACCCAAAAATCCACTGTGGAATTCTCCTATCACAGTATCTCATTTTCAGTCTAAGTAGTCACTCTACATATTGAGTGTTTACTTAAGGATGAAAGGCATTCCAGAATTTCAAGCTGACAACCAATTCCCTGGTGCTAGCTTGGACTCCACTATTCTGCCACCTTTCACACCACACTCCATTGCACAACATAAACATGTCCTTACATGCTTAGGGCAATGTTTAGAAACACTCTAGGAAAACCAAGTATTTTAGATTAATGCATTCATAGTAGCAAAATCAAAAGTCAACTCCAAATTATGTGCTATCAAAAATTCACTTATGGGTTTTGGATTAATAAAGATGATACCACAGAATGTAGTAATTATCAACAAATGTATAGTATTTAGAATCTGACATATTAGTTTGATGCAAGACACTAAATATTCATTTCAGGTACAGTACATGATACAAATCAGGTGTAAATATAAGCAAGTTGTTCAAGTTATAAACATGCGTCAAATTTGATAACCAGAAGAAAAGACTACTGGGAGGATTTTTATCCTGACATCATGTCAGAAGGGAGTTAAAACTTTTCTGCATGACTTACTGTCATTTTTAATTCCACTAATTTAAAGGGGCTTTTTATCAGGACAAAAGTATGCACTCTTTACAAATAATGCAATGTACATACAGTTATGCAAAATAAAAAAGTTGATTTCTTAACTTAGATAAAATTCAAAGCAATTACCAATAACAGGTGCAACTACTTTGCAGCAACACCAGCATAAACATGTTCTTTCCAGACGCTTATTAAAAACTATGCACAGGTTATCTATGTAAAAATGTGTCCAAATCATTATGAAGAGATCATAGCTATTGAAATGAAAATAATAAACCTGGATATGAATAAACAGGGAAGAGAATAACTGGCATCTCAGGTGCTTCCCAACTACTGCAAAACAAGACCTAACATATATTCAGAAAGACAGAAAATTCATAAGCACAGAAACGAAATATATCAATATGCAATATGATGTAAACATGGAAACTATCACAGCAAGGAGCCACTAACCAAAAAGAAATGCAATTCAGAAGTAGTTTGTTTTTCTCCTAACAGCCAGGTCTCAAAATTAACACAAGTAATTTTGGAAGATGTTTTATACAGAGCATTTCAAAATATATGCCAATGTCCTATAAAAAGATCAAGTTCGTGAAGAACTGAGGAAGTAAACAACCTTCCTGTTCTGGAAAGCTTCTGCTGACTTCTCAAACACTTGTAATTAGTCACTATCAGGATAGTAAAGTAGAAAGATGTAAGATTTGATAAAATATGACAATTCTATGTTCTTACATAATATCAAATCCTGTCCAACTGACAGTAGTTTTACATCACTAATAAAATTAGCTCATTTAATTCTGACCTGTAATAGTTGACTGTTTTGATGTTAACACATCAAATTTTCTAATAAATATTTTTCGATTTTGTTTCAGTAAGCCCTTTACATAGTGTTATGCAGCACACAGCAGTTTATTCCAGAAATATGCATGCTTTTCTACAACTTACTTTTTTTATCCGCTATTTTCTAACTTTTCTAACATTAAGCATGTTTACTATGTGCTACAATTTAACACAAATGCATGATCAAAGAAATTGGACTGTATTGTTATAAGCAAAGTTCTTGAAGATTATTTCATTTCACAGTGAAATATTAGCACATATAAAACCAAAAAAACCCAAACACCAAACAAAAACCCCAGAAAACCCCCCAAAACAACAGTATGCAGAAAGCTGTTTATGACTCTGCTATTCTCCCAGAAGTCATCTATTTTGGGATGCTTATGCAAATGCATCATATTCCTAAGAAAACAAATAAAAACACTAACGTAAGAGACACCTTTTGCTTGACAGAAAGTATGAATTCATATAAAAATTAAAGAACCTTTGCTTTACAACCCTAATGCTTATTTTTCCAAATAGCTTAAGCATTTTGATAGAAAATTCCCCTTGCAAAAAAATTTTCCATTATTTTATATACCTGAAACACTTGTTTCTCATAAAAAAAACAAATCAAAACCCAACTACATTATTACAAGCCTTGAGCAATATGATGTAATGTTCCATCACTGTAGCTTTAATAATGAGTCTCATCAAGACTTGCACTCAATCTCTTTTTAGCTGTTCAGCAGTATTTGTATGGAGTTCCATTTCTGGTAAATGCTTACACAAATCAATGGATCGAAAATCAGAATCCTAAGGAAGAAAAGTGACAAATTCAAACTGAATGTATCTGAACAGAATTAAAAAGAAAAAAAAAAAAAAATCACTTCCTGCTCATTCCTAAATATGAGGTACACTACTACAATCCCCAAACCAAGCAGCTAATTTAGAACACACAACAGTGATTTTTCAAAGCAAAGAACAGTGGACAGTCAGCGAATTGTCTCCTCTCTACTTTAAAATCTTGTGTTAGTCTTCCCACACAAAAAGTAGGCCCTAAGAGATCAGCAATTATAGTTCTCAAACATCAAGATACAAATAAAGTATTTAAAGTGTTCTGTGCAAAACCTGTTGAAGACAAGTTTCTGGCAGAAACCATGTGGAAAATTCATCTCTAATTTATTTGTTATAGCTTGTTTCTGTTCTGCTTCAAAATGGCTTGTTTCTAATAAAAACCCCTCAGATCCAGCATGCTTATTTATGTGGAGCACATATCCTTGAAATAATCACTAAGAACCCAGAGCTTAAAGGCAAGCATGTTCAGCAACTGTTCAATAAAAGTTTAATTTTAATTTTTTTCCCCATTTACAGCTCAGATGCTTTACCTTTGGTGATCAGCATATCTGCTGCTTTAGGACATTTTCTGAAGAAAAAAAAAAAAGGGAGAGGATTGCAAGTACTGTTTTAATATAGATAAATTTTGGCACACACAGAGATTCTTACACACCAAAAATGTTACCATCACTAATGAATTAGTGGACATTATTCTACAGTGGAGGTTTTCAAACTGAAGGGATTATCTTGAGAGACTTGGCTTGTCTGTATTTCAGACCTAAGAGGAACACAAAGCACCATATATTTAGACTAGGTTTTACAAGTTTACATTTCTAAAAGAAACTTCTCAATATGTAATTGAGTTTCTTTAATAAGCTCAGTCCAACTTTCAAGTTGTCCTACTGACCTATGGCTAATTGTTTAGCCATTTTATTTACCATTTGCGACTTACTTTTCTATTTACTTTTATTTACTATTTCTTGGAGACTTATTTCTTCAAATTAAGGTGTAAAAGTGTTAAGCATTCCCAAAGGAAAGATAAGAAAGCTTCAAAAGCTGTTTTATCTTCTGAATAAGCAGTTTGTTTCAAACATATTTTCTATTACCATACTACCCATTGATTGCAGCCCTGCTTAACGGGCAGAAGCCCACAGGAGTCATGACTGCACTTCTTCCGGACCAAAAGGGAAGACACCAGTGGGGAAAAAAAGTCCATTATACACTAAGACAGGTAACAGCCACTGCAGCCCTTAGACCAAGTCATGTAATAAAGCACCAGTTCTTAGCACCACTCAAGGAGCAATTCAGATGCATCCTGGGACTGCCAGTGTATTTCCAGGGGTCATTTACAAGAGCCAGGCATTGCTATGACACAGTAATCTCAGGCGTATTCCTCAGTTATAGAGAGGGAAAAGTAGGAAACAGAAGACACTAACAGACTTTTGAGAACAGAAAGAGCTTTCCACAAGGAGGTTACCTTTTCCTATCAGATAATGCAGCTCTAACAGATTTGCCAAGTTACCCACCCAGCAAGATGGAAGTGACACCAGCATTCCAAACACAGAGATACCCTTCTGGATGTGCTTTTTATATCTGCTTTAACAAGCAAGATTTAGCTCACAAATTAAAGGATTCAGGATCACAGAATCATCTAGGCTGGAAAAGACCTTGAAGATCATCCAGTCCAACCACTGACCCAGCACTGACAGTTCCCAACTCCACCATATCCCTCAGCGCTGCGTCGACCCGGCTCTTAAACACCTCCAGGGATGGACACTCCACCACCTCCCTGGGCAGCCCATTCCAAGCCCTAACAACACCTTCTGGAAATAAATGCTTCCTAATATCCAGTCTAAACCTTCCCTGGCAAAACTTGAGGCCATTCCCTCTTGTCCTATCGCTTGTTACTTGGTTAAAGAGACTCATCCCCAGCTCTCTGCACCCTCCTTTCAGGTAGCTGTAGAGGGTGATGAGGTCTCCCCTCAGCCTCCACTTCTCCAGACTAAACACCCCCAGTTCCCTCAGCCGCTCCCCGTACGGCCTGTGCTCCAGACCCTGCACCAGCTCCATTGCCCTTCTCTGGACACGCTCGAGTCATTCAATGTCCTTTTTGTAGTGAGGGGCCCAAAACTGAACACAGGAATCGAGGGGCGGCCTCTCCAGTGCCGAGTACAGGGGTCAGATCCCTTCCCTGTCCCTGCTGGCCACGCTGTTGCTGACACAAGCCAGGATGCCATTGACCTTTTTGGCCCCCTGGGCACACTGCTGGCTCCTGTTCAGCGGGCTGTCAATCAGCACCCCCAGGTCCCTCTCTGACTGGCAGCCCTCCAGCCACTCCTCCCCAAGCCTGTAGCGCTGCTGGGGGTTGTTGTGGCCCAAGGGCAGCCCCCGGCATTTGGCCTTATTGAAACTCCTCCAGTTGGCCTCAGCCCATGGCTCCAGCCTGTCCAGGTCTCTCTGCAGAGCCTCCCTACCCTCGAGCAGATCAACACTCCCACCCAACTGGGTGTCATCTGCAAACTCACTGAGGGTGCACTTGATTCCCTTGTCTAGGTTGAGCTCTATCTGCTCTTTGGCTCTCCTAATGTTCTCCCTGCATAACTTCACTGCATCTTTATAGTCTTCATGAGAGACCCGGCCCCTCCTCCAAAGACAATAGATTCTCCTTTTGTTGTTGAGATCCAGCCAAAGGTCCCTGTTTAGCCAGGCCAGTCTCCTTCCCCGCCTGCTTGATGGTCAAACACACACCAGATTGATGTGAAACTTCAGATCACATACATACCACAGAGTTTAAATCTTATTTTCTCTCAGGATATGTGCGGAAAAAAAAAATTTTACAAATTGATCAGATGGAGTAAGTACTATGGAGCATTAGGGTTTCTGGGAAGAGTTTTTTGTTTATTAGTTTGAAGTAATATTTTAAAGCCAAAGATCGAAGTCATGAGTGCACTATGTAACTTTACTTTAGCAGAAATATCAGCTTAACAGTTCCAAATTCCTGCCTCTTGCTCCCACCCTAACTGTCCTTTTGGCTGTGTCAACAGAAAGATTTCTGCAGCAATTTTATAAACAATCAATAAGCCAAACACAGTCACTAAGCCATAAAAAAAGAAAAATAATTTATTTTTATTTTTTTTCCAAATCATAAACAGTAAACAAATCCAACTTACACTACAGCTCCACAAACTGCTGTGCTGGCACAGATAGGGGGGTGGCCTTGGTATGGGAACAAACATCCAGTAATAGGGAGGGAGAACAGCAATTGCTACAAATGGAAACAAATTTCTTGTGTCATAGTTTCATGTTCAATCTTTCCAGACAATGCTGATTTATCTTGAGACAACTCATTATCAAATCACAAGCAAGAAAGAATAAATTTTAATAAGTAATACAGGATACAATCAACAGTCCATAACCCTTGTAATAAATAAAAAAAAAAAAAGGAAGAATACAGAGTTGTAAAGCTGACTTGACCCACTGTGGGATGTGAGAAGTAGGTTTTATTATTAAAATATGACTCTGACTCAGGGGATATTCTGTATAAGATGTGTTATGTATGCTTGGAAATTCAGAGCAGAAACACTAAGTCTCTATACTAACATTCACTGAGGCTAGTTCACATCCCTGTTGTGTGATTTCTAGTAGCAATGCCATTAAAAAATTAGTCATGTCCCTGGAACAGTCTGCAGGTTGTGAAGCCTAATTTACTATCTGTAATTACAGCTTTGCCCGGGTTAGTCAAGATGTAACACCAGGCATTGGAAAATGATCCCAGAATAGAAAGCTTTTTTATTCCAGAGATCTTTACAAGTAAAGATCCACTTCGAACATTACATAAGAGAAAGCAGCATCTGTAAAAACTGTAGTTACTTCAGGAAAGAGTCAATCTGAACAAGCCAGAAAATGTAGCAAAGGCTGCTCTGGACTCTCAACAACTCCCCTGAGAGTCACATCCAACAGCCATTCCTGCCTTAAAAAAATTTCCAAAGAATGCTCCACAGATCTGTTTCTGTCCTTGCCAACGATTTCAATGAATGAAAAAGCAAAATATCTGGACTGGTTACATTTATTTTAACATTAGAAATGGAGAAATAGACCTAAGGGAGTATGTCTCCTGCAGAAGCCAAGTCTGGGAATTGCAATGTTTTAAGTACATTAAGAACAGTACAAGAGACAGAGGCAGAACACAGCAAAAACAGAGATGGTAGAAACATGTCAAAAATGAAACAGAGTTATTTGACAGGGGAAAAAAAAAAATCCTTATTCAAAATTATTTATATCTTGAAGGCAAGCACACCTGAAACTGCAGATCATCATATTACCCACTATTAAAAATAGGACTTCTATGAGTAGCAAATCAAGTTGCCTGACCACCAAACATTCCAGTTTTTAAAGAATATTTTCCACAAGTGTCATTAAATAGCTACTCAGTATAACAAACTAATTTAGAGCTGATTTAATAACTTAATTGCAGCACGCTAACTCCCTGAAAGTAATTTTTTCTTTCACTTAGCAAAACAAACTAAAACTCTCCCACAGCCTGTCCCTTGAGGGCTACATATATGGCTGTTTTTCATACATACATGAAATAACTCTTCCATTCACCAAGTAGGTATTTCACTTTTCACAGGCAAAAAGGTACACAGGTATCACCAGCAGGATTTAAGCAGTTAAGTATATTAAGGAAGGTGAAATTCAATATAAATTCTATGTTGAGAAAAAAGGACTACCACCACTACTGATGATTGCAAGGTTATGTTTAAATAACCCCTCTGCTGGAAAGAAGATCAAAAAAGTTGCACCATCTTTCAAAAACAATACTAACAATGCATCTTTAACATTCTAGTTTTCTTTCATTTAATATATATTCTGGCCATGTAAATACCATGGCTCCTACAGACACAGTCCAATTTCTGGATTATCTATCTGAAAAGTATCAATTCCTCTGAGACTTCCTTGCTCCTTGCTGGCAGACAGCATAAAACAAATAGAAGAGCTTCAGTGTGATCCAATGAAAGTTTCTAGTACTCTCACACCCATAGAACAAGCATACTAGTGCTTCAGGCAAGGACAGGTAGTAGACATTATTCATATCAGGAACACAAAGTCCACTTTGGTAAACAAAGATCTAGTTGCCTACTATTATACAGTAAGTATTCAATATTTTAAAAGAATAGAGTCACGTGTAAGGGGAGAGTTTATGCTTTCAAGATCACACATTTCTATTCTCAGAAAGATTGACTGTTGAAGCCACTGATCCTTAAATAGGATCCAACAATCAAACAAAGACTATTTAGATTATATTAATACATTGCCACTTAAAACTGAAATTTTCTCCTTAATTGATTTTTCTCAAATACCATGTTTTAAAGTCTAATGATTGCTGGTACTATTCAACTCAAACAGTAAATTCAGATTTCTCCTAGTTAGCAGAGGTAAAATGATGCTCATGACTGACCAGAAATACAAATGTAGAAAGCTGCTTAAAACATGCTTTCCAAGCCCTGCACACTGACATGAGTAGTGTGGTTTATTGGAGATAATTTTCTGAATCTCTTTTACTTTGTCACATTAATTATAGACAAGCAAAATAAAAACTCTATGCCACTAATAGTTCCATTAATGAAGCATATGCTAAAAACATTCTCTCCTCTGCTCTTCACACCCATTTGAAATCTGCTTGTCCATATAGTTAGGGACAAGATGCTCTCTCTTTCTCCCCTAGCTTAAGAGCAATGCTGAAAAATTACAGAGGGTCCAGTAGAGAGCACCAAGGTGGTCAGGGGCCCAGAGCACATGCACAAAGAAAAGAGATTGAGGGAGCTGAGCTTATTCAATCTGGCAAAGAGGAAGCCAAGATGTTACCTAATAGCCATTTACAACTATCCGAAATGGAATTACAAATCTGATGGGGTGATGAAAACAAAAATGTGCCTTGGCTATGCATTTTGAATGTAAGACCTCCACAGGTTCCATTCAAACAATTTCTATGATTCCATAGGGCAGCTTATTGTTCTACAAAATCTAGAGACAATGACGACTTGCTTTTTTAAGGTTGGCAAGATTTTCACCTCTACAAATGTATACCAGTATATAAGTTACTTTAAAAATGCACCCATTGTGAAGGAATTCAGTCATCCTACGTAAATATGTTAACAAGACTTGAGCTTAGGAGACTTCTGAAAAGAGATTTTCTTTTAAACGCTGAGAAGCATTTCTGTTATTTTTCTGTTAAGAGTCATTATATGGTACTTCCTTAGACATGCCAAGTCTGAGATCCGTAGCATGAATATTTTGTGTTACAGCATGAACAAATTCCACTGAGATATTTCTGTAACCATTGACCTTAAAATGACTTTGAAACATGCAAAACGATGTTGTAGCAAAAAAAAAACCCCAAGCCTTCATTAACAACACAGAAGAACTACTCAGCACATTCAGACAGGCTTTTCCATAATTTATAGCTATCAACTATTATTACTAATGTTTTTTAGAATAATTTGCTTATAGTCAAATCAACTGGTGAGAGGGACAACAATGAAGAGGTTTGAGCAAAAATTCAGCACTATTGCATTCCTGGAATAACTGACATGCTCCTTGCCCTAAAAAGCTACTGAAACCAGCACACAGTTCTGCCTTCAATAACTCTAAGCAAGCTGAAGGAATAAAGTAACATAAATGTACAACTGTTATCTGTTCTTTTTACAGACAGTATTACACCTTTGTGTCTTGTCACCTTTAGACTATTTTGATAATATTTCATGTTATATACAAGGGCATTGGAAAAATGCCTGCATGTTTATGAAGTTTTTTCCAAAAATTACCACTTCAAAAATTTAAAACATACCAAAATCATGCTTAGCATTGTAAGAAAAAGTTTTAACATTTCACCCATGCACATCTCTCAAAATTGTCTTCTGTTATCACCTCTCAGACTAACTGTAAAATTCCACACAGAAAACGAGCAGAACAAGGGGCTGCATTTTTTTAAACCAATGCCTTTCATCATCTGTAGAACACTGAACCTAAAATAAGCATCACAAAAAGCACCACAAGCAGGTTACAGTGTCCAAACTATCTTTCATGAAATATGAACACATTTTTGAGGTCAAGACAGACAGGTGATTCTCTGACTGTATATACTCTAGACCTGTTCTGTGCATTAAAGATCTCCATGGCACCACTACCAACAAAAAACTGCAAAATAAACCCAATCCTTTAAAATAAGACTATAAAGCAAAATAAACTCAATTTGTTCAGTCAGTCTCTTGCATAGAACCTTAAGCTGCAACATGAAAAATACCAGCTCCCTTTCACAAAACTACCCATACTCTGACAAATTTATGATGGCAAAATTTCTTACAGAGTAAGAACCAGACTGACTTTGATATCTCTGACGGGAAAACCATACCTTGACAAGTAATCTGACTCAATAGAATTCTGAAGAGTGATGTTCAATTAAAAGATGCTGGCGTTTTTTTGATAAAATGTTTGTTTTGAAAATACTTAAACCTGTTGCCCATTGAATAACTGATATCTCCCCTAAGAAATTTTTCCCCATGCCTAGAGACCAAACTGTAGTAGAATGACAGTTATATACAGCATGGAAAGCTTATAGTGCCAAAATCCTAAGGCCAAGACTGGAAACAGAGGAATGGGCATCAAGAATAGTGCCAAGCCTTCTATCCATCTATTACTAAACTGGCAAGAATTTCTACTACTTGATGAAAATAAAACTGAACTCTTCTACTTCCTTGACAAAATTAGGGTGAAGTCTGCAGGGAAGGCAAGAAGACAGTGTCTACAGATGGCCGACATGCTGTGTAACCCTGTTCTGGTTAAGATTTTCATTATCCTACACAATCCTATGAAAGAATGATGCTACAGACAGACTGCATGACCCAAGGTCTACCCTAGAGTTCCAAAACGCACAGCTAAAACAAATATAGAAGTTCAGGTTATTATTTATTTACAGGAATTTCAGATGACATGAAACCTATAATGGGTCTGAGATTGCTGAATACACACGCACAGATTCTACCCTTACCTCTAAAGGCAAAAAACATGGGAGATGCAGGTGATAGCTTTTGCATTCACCATCATCACACCGCATCCTCACACTGGCTGTACTTTTTCCCCTGCCTTTACTGAACAGAGTTTCATATCCAAATCAAATCTTCCATTGCTGAACACAATCCCCAGGTTCAATTTCTCTAGCTGCTCTGCAGCCAGGCATGATTCCTGTTTGCTACTGTTGATTTTTGACCCAGATACATGATTCTGGTCTTAAAACACATGCATACTTTTAATTTGTAAATGTTGCTGAATATAAACACTATCAATACTGATCATAAACAAGCAGCACAGAATGAGACAACACACTCTATGAGAAATTGCATACTAGGTAAATAAGACTAAAGATTTTGCAAGTTCTTCATCTTGAAATAGTTGACTGATGAAATATTTTCAGACCTGTATAGCATTCTCAGTGTCTTTCAAAACATCAACAAAATCTTAGTATAAGTGATTTTCAGCTAAAGTTATATATTTGTATTTGTACAGGTCTCAGAAGATGCACATCCACTGTAATCTGAAACTAAAGTTTATTTACAATTTAAGGTGCAAAGATGCTAGCTATTAGCTCTGCAGGTCCTGCAATGCAGACATACTACTTATATGCTCTGAACACTGACAATTATAAACACGTGCTGTTACTTTGTGCTCTGCCAACTGTGTTCACTTGCTGCCTCACCATTTATGTGCAACCCTATGAAGACTTACATAGTCATTTCCCCTGAAAGCACCAATTTCTTTAACTGTAGCGGGGAAATTCACAACTCGATGTTAAGTATATGCAAGTATAAGTCTTCACAAAGCTCTTCCACTCCTAAATTTAGAACATCTAAGCAGCATTCCTTCTAGTGCAAATATAGTTATAACAGTATTTAAGCATCTTTAAAACAAATTAGACAGTAATAGTGTTTCCTGATTCTAAATACGACTTGCATTGCAACAGCAGTTGGTGGTCCCATGTTAGATGAGGATTTGTAATCTAAAAAAAACAGACAAGACATAGACAATTAAGTAAAAAGGGTTGTATTACATAAATAAGACTGAAAAAAAAAGAGTGTAATGTTTTGCATTCATATTAATTCCAATTTGGGGACAGTAACAGTTGGTGTTTATTAGGAGATTTTTCTACAAGAAGCTCAGAAAACAGCGTAACAGTCACCATTCAATTCCTCTCAAGTCCTTACATTCTATTTCTGTCTTTGACTGGCACCAAGTATGCAGCCTATTCTTACACAGAAGCACGTCCAGCAATACAGACAGTCCTAGGAAAGTGAACCACATTCACAACTAAATCCAAAAAAGTCCAACTGTTTTCAACCTAATCTGGAAGAAAATTCCTTCCTGACCCCAATCAATATCCCTGATCTTAAAGCCAGGACTACCAGTAAGGCCACAGAGCTTCTGGAATCATTAAGAACAATGGGAAATTCTCAGTTTCTGTGGCAATCAATATCGAATTTATTTTACAGAGTAAGAAAGTGTTTTTCAAGATGTCAAAAATAAACCAGTACAACCCCTACATATTTGCCATTTGCTGATATTTTTTAATACCCTGGCAAATAGAGGTGCTAATTTCTATAAAATTATGTAAAAATATAAAAGGCACATGCTACCTTGATTCTTAAAATGGCAAGCAAATTCTTTTGACACCTACTGTAAAAAATTACTTGATCACTACTACATACTATTACTACAGAGACTAAAAGTACAAATTTTATCCAAGTACAGGTTAACTTTGAAGCCATTGTAATGATATGTATAATTAAAACTACTAAGTCATAATTTCATTTATGCCTCCTACTACTTGCAATATGAGAAGCAGTAAGTAGTACAGAAGCTGTTTTGTATTCTGTTAACTATGACAGTTTGCAGAGCAGATCTCTACATGATTCTGTTGGTAAATGCCACTACAGAGAAGTCTAACAATTTATTCCTACGTTTTTCTAATTATTAACCAACTGTTGAAAAGTGGAAGGACTTTACTTCTTATTGCAGGACAGTTTTAGTCTTTAAACTCTTTTGAAGCATTCTGAAAATGCAAATTTATTGAAGACTTCATGAGACATTTAAAAAACTCTCCAGCAGACTGAACAGAATTAATATCAGCAAAAGCTGTTTCAACTCTTCCCCAATATACTAGCAGATATAGTGAAAACATACAGTCTGCTACAGCTTCTGAAGTGTGCATAATCCAGAATTCAGGTTTCCTGGTCTGAAGTTGCTGGAATGACCACAAGGATTCCCTTTAAAAAAACAACCAAACAAGACCTCCTTGTTAGTAACTTCTAAAACCTTCAATGTAATATTCACACCTGTTTAAAAATGAAACAAAAACCCCCCACACTTTAGCATGGTAGGTTCCTTCATCCTCTCTGTATTGCAAATAATACATTTAACTTTTACATAATGGTTTTATTTTCCGCAACTACTTCCTTTCATGTCTTGATCATCTCCTGGCCCCACCAACACTTTGATAAAGCTTCTGCTCCCTGACAGACATGAACTGTGGTTATCATTAGGTGTTAGGCCTTGAGCAAGTTGATTCTCAACAGTCTTTTTTGGGCTTGCTTTATTTAGTTTTGTGTTTAACTTTATAGCATCTCTGACCTATTTCCTCCCTTAGCATTACATCTTTTTATTACTAATAACTTCCTTTCTCCTGAAGTTACAATATGTCAGCTTTTATTTTTTGATACAGTATCAGTCTTCTGATACTGTATCAAAACCTGGGGAAACAGAAGAGTATTTGTACTTCTTAGAAGTGGCTCATACGATGGCTACTTACTAGTTCCATACTGGGGGAAACACAAGACCACTCTACACCTTCACAGCTTGGTTTCCACAGAATGGAAATAAAGGTACACAGGCTGAATGGGAAGTGCAAGGCACTGTAACAGTCTTCTGATCTAGATAAAACTGAGACTAATACATGGTGCCATTCAAAGTAGCTAGAGGTCAGCTAATTGAAGCTTTTTCATTTGCAGCACATTTTCCAGTTCCAAGTCTAACACAATGACTTTAAAAAGATTGCACAGCATCACAAACCATTCAGCTGCTCTTTCTGATTTCCCTTTACCTAGTTGCCTCACTTTTATATACTCTCGCTCTGATTTTTTTTGTTGTTGTTTTTTTCCCCTTTTATGAAGGCTGAACATAACTAAAAATTACAGAGTACATCTTCTGTTGTTAGCAGATCCTAAGTGAAAAGTTGTTTCTCCTCCTACAGTTTGTCAAACTACTTTTTCCTAGAAGCACTCACTATAGCATGTGGAATTTTGGTCTTTGCATTCTGCGCCAATGTAATCTTAACTCAGATTGCATGAGAGTAATCCAATTTTTTTACAACTACTTTTTCTGCATTTTTGCCCCAAGAGTAATTGCAGTGGGTGAGGAAGAGAATGCAAGTGAAACATCCCATTCTTGCTGAGGTTGGGTGAGGGAGAGAATAACAGATGTGAGCATGGGAGTGATTGGGAGAAAGAAGAGAAGCAAGATAAAAGCCTGATACTGGTATAACTTGAATAAAGCAGAAAACATTACCACTCTTGTTTAATGTTACAAAACTTCTATAATGCTTTTTAGAACACAGAGTTGTTTTGCAGAACATCATCTACAGAGAATATGGCATTACAAAGAGCACAAAAAGCAGCTTTGACACCTGCCAGCTGCCATTCAGTCTTTGCCTAATTTTTGACCATGAACATCGTATGGCAAATAAATTTTAAGAGTGCTAGCGACAAAAATAAAATTGACATATTTGTCATAGTAACAAGAACAGTAACTTAAGAAAGTCAGACAAACTTTGAGTCACTATTTTGTCTTTAACTTTTTTAAGTACAACATACTGGGAGGGAAAAAATGTCAGTTCCATAATTAGGCAATTTCAAGAAAAACTCATGAATAACTAATTGTGCAATGAGAGACAAGAGCTGGAACACAGAGTATAATCCTGTATTTGCTCATTGTTTCCTTAAAATAATAAGAGTATGCAACCTCACTCAGAGTGTGGTTTATAATCCTTTACTGCAAAAACCATAGATTAAACCTAACATTTACTTTTGAAGAGAAAAAAAGTTTAACCACTTACTTTCAGCTGTCTTGCACTTGAATACTGAATGAAATTCTTAACAGAAACTTTTTTTTAAAAACAAAAAAAAAAAGTTAAATCTCACCACTTGTGCAGAGACCTGGCTGCCTCTTGCTTCAAAGTGTAAATGAAGAGACATTGCAGCCCATCTTCGTTTCTCATTCTATATTGCAAGCTGATGAAATGCATTCAGTCTCAGTCACGTATCTTTTGACAGCATAGTGTCCTGCAACTCAGTGTCCTGTTCCAGAAAACTCACTGACAGAATCTGCCACAGAGATCAAGACCTCAGTAGGACAAGCCATTACTTTGAATAATGGGAGCAAAACCGTATCAAACATTATTGCATGCACACACTTACACCCTGCACCAATTTACTGTACTTCAGAAGTAAGTATTACCCTGGAGGTGAACTGGCAGTGACTTTGAAATGTTTTGTACTGGCCACTGTCAACAAGTGAATTACAAAAATATTTATATATCTTACATGATGTCCTAACAGAAAGCAACAAGGAAAAGAATCACAAAAAATACATATTTGAAACATCTGTGTTTCTACATTCAGTTCTGTTAATTCACTAAAAAGAATTTCCATGAGTGATGGAACTAATAAAGTGTCATTTCCAGGTACCTTTAGCGGAATTTGCTGCTGTCTGAGAAAGGATAAACAGCAGCCTTTTCCTCTGTGGGCATTTCATCTACCAAGGAAAATGTTTTATAGGCACCTAAAATTTTCATTGCTATCCTTGTATGAAATTTGATTGAAAATAACCAAAATGCTCAAAAATAAGGTGACAGTTCCTGATTGCATAAGACTCTTTGCCATAGGAAACACAAACTGAAAAAGGGAAGACAAGCTGCTAAGTAGACACATAGGAAAATTTTAATTTTTAAAAAATATATGCATATGTAAGGCCTCCTTAATGATCAAAACATTGCCTCTGGAACACCAGAAAATGAAATGATGGCCATAAAAGTATTAAATTATATTGAACTATAAATCAAACATCTAAATCTTAATGTAAAACTCTAATCCATAAATATCTGTGCAGCTTTATGAGAACAAAAACTTTGAATGCAATACCACACATAAAGCTGTCTGTAGAAGTTTGTATATAATATATACACTGAAGACTTTTGTAATATCTTCCAGGTTAAATCTACAGAAAAAAAATGTAAATACTATTTCAGGTTTCTTTACAAATATCACTTACACAGTATTTTCTAATTAAAGGTGGCTGATCAAGAAACATCAAATTAAGGGCAATAACCAAGCTAATGGTTTTGACTGAAAAATTCCTGAAAATATGTCTTATTTGCATTTCAACAAGAAGTTAAACTGACATGCCAGAAAGGGAAAAATCAAAATACTATGTAACTAACCCTAATGCCTATTCCAATATATTACACCATATGGATTCCAGTCTGAGACAGTACAGTAATTACACATTCCTACTGAATGCAGAGAAATATAGGAAAAAAATAAGTGCTCTCCGCCCCTGGATATTAGTTTTATTTTTCTAGTCTAAGTAGAGAAATAGAAAATGTGCCACACATACACGTTAAACCACGCCAGGAACACCCGATAAGAAGATTACTTACATTATACACTTTACAAATAGCACTCTGGAAAATAGGAAATTTATCGTATTTGTGTAAACTGAACTAGCCAATTGAAATGCATGCTCCAATTCTTTTCAAATGATAAGTGAGACCTGTCAGAAGGCAATATTCTCTTTCATATTGAGAAACTGTAAATACACCAGTGTCAACTTATCACCATTTGATATCAGGACAGAAATATGATGCTAGAAAATACTTATGTTCTTTATACAATTTAATGAGCAAGTATTTGTATTTAATACCTTGAGTCCAAACCCAGAAGATATACACTGTCAAAAAACCCCAAACAAAACCAAAAACCCACCAGCAAAACGAAACACCACACAGATTTATCCTATTATGCAATTATATTTTTCAAACAAAAATATAATGGATTTAAAATACATTAGTACATGAGAAATTCTCATAAGGGCAGTCAACTACCTTTGCAGTATAGAAAATGAACAAAGTCTAGTTTGGGAGTTGTATGGCTGAAGTAAAAGAAACCCCAACCCATCACATAAGCTCATTAAGGAGATGAACTAACCTAAACAAGATACTGCTAATTTATTTTAAAATTTCTTAATTTTGCAGAAAATGCTGTGCTATAAGAACTTCTCTTTAAGTATGCAGAGCATATACACAGGACTTTGTCACATTGTGGGCTAATACCAAAAGAAAAATAAAGCAGAAAAGTCATATAGAATTGCAAATACCAACACCTCTTTACATCACGAGCATTTGTTCCTCAGCGTTTCAAACATATTCTAAGAACAAACATTCTTTTTTTAATAAGTTTAAAGAGTATCTGTAGTTCAGGAAGCTTAAGCATTCTGTTAAGTGGAAGAAAGAGGAGCAGAGAAAAAACTTCCCTTCAAAGAACCATACATAACCCCTGAAAAACCTGGGAGTGGATACAGACAAAAAAAAAAAAAAAAAAAGTTTGTCCTACTCTGTCATCTCAGGAGGCTGCACACCACTATGCAAATAGAAACCTTCTTTTGGGCCCCTCTATATCTCCACTAGGGGCTCTGCAAGTATAACTATGCTATCCAGGCAACTGTGGCACAGATACCTTCATTTATTACTTCACGGTAGAAAACTTCAAGTGATTTTATTAATTCTAAAGAAATACTTCATAAAAAAAACAAGCAGACTACAGAAAATGTTAATAAATTACTTTATTGAGACTGAATTCACAACATGTCAGGTCTCAAAAGATAGAAGTTAAGCAAAACATTTCATAAAAAAAAACCAAACAACAACATAGCTATGGAGATATGTGAACAGATCTGTTGTTGATTTATACTTTTTCCTGACACATCAGCAAAGTAGCCTATACTATGACCACTACACAGCTGATCTATTATAGCATTTCTGAATTAGCTGAGCAGTTTCAAAAAAACATATCAGTACATTTTTCTAAACAAATTATAAATGTCTTTAATTAAAAATGAAACCATTCTGGAATACCGCACTGCATGATTTCTAATGCCAATAGCACACATTTTAACTGACTGAAACTCACCTCCAGGATTTTTAAGCTTACATCTCCTACACCAATACTTAACTTCAAATAAAAAGATTAAATAATTTTCTATACATAGCATTTACAAAAAAGTGACAGCAATATAATCACTACAAAACAAATTCAGAAACACAAAAGAAAATAAGAAACTCCGAAATAAAGTGCACTAAACAGGGCATGGTTTAACCAAGATGCAATGGAATCAGGCAGACACTACTGTTCAGACATGTTTCAGTCAACCAATTCAACTGGCACAGGTTACCAAGTTGGCCTCATAAGGATTCACTAGTTCTGATAGGTCCCATTTCACACTATGGTCCATCACACAGTGCTCAGATTTATGTGAAACTGAGCTTCACCAATGTATCTCCACACACAGAGTCAGTAAACAAGCAAAGCTGCTCAAGCTACACTGGTATTGAAGACCAAACAATGACATTTCCATCCCTCAACTAAACCTTAATGGATAAACTGTTTAATACAACCAAAAATAACAGTAGAGCACATTAAGGAAAACAAGTTATTTCACTTACAGTATTCTTAAAAAAAATATCTCAAATATGCTTTTGTTTGTGTTCAGCTCAAATGAAATTCTCTCAGTCACGAAGGAAATTTTTCTCTTCATGCTTTTTGGTTTTGTTTTTTCCCCCCTGTGAAGTGAGCATTCTGTGTACAACACATCTCAGCAAAAACCCAAGAATTACCCTGTAGGCTACCTGCTCACAAAAAATAAATATGACCAAAAGACCATACTGTTTGCAGACCCATAAGAAACTGCATCTTCTGAGTAATTTTGAATTCCTTGATTGGATTTGAATCAGTACACTACCTCCACCAGAGTTATTCTTAACATGCCAAGCCTGCTGCTAGGAAGGACCTTGCCAAAAAATATTCCTTCTCTCTGAAATGTAGAATTCCAGTACTCACAGAGGGATGATTGTATTATTTTATGATCTTCATGTACAGAACAGAATGCTTTGCAAAACTAGCATATCAACTTCCAATCAGAGAAAGACCTCAGTTTTTCCCACAGCACATCCCCATTAATTAAACCTTAAAAACACAGCATTGCTCTATAGGCCAAATTTCTTTAGGAAGTTTCTGCATTTCTCAAAATCAGTCACTTTCATACGTCAAAGGGTGGAAGACTGATACTTTGGGGTAATAGTCTTTTAAACTTATCATAGCAAAATATTTAATCATGCAATTGTAGCTGCACACATATTCACTGCACTCATTCATTAAATAGTGTCCTAATTTTGTAACAGAAGACTGCAGAGACCTGAAGATTTATTACCTATGCTTTGTTAATGTAAAAATAAGCAAGCTAGGTGAAGCAATCCCCTCTGTGCTCCATTTCCCAAATTCTGATTATTTCCATAGGCCATTCAAGAAATAGTGATGGGTTGACAGCACACTGGAAATAGTTATATTCAGAGAACGGGAAACTTTTAGGAAAACAGCACAGAAAGAACGTGAAAATAGTCTAATAGAAAATGTTATGGCTTATGACTTAAAATGTTGATCTTACTACTAGGCTTTTCTTCTTCTACTAGTATTAATCTGTATTATGGTAGTGCACAGCTGTCCTGTTTTCTAAGTGAAATATAAAGCTGTAACAAAAACTTTTCTACACTCAAATAGTTTACAGTGTATGTAGCTGAGTGTTTTATAACGTTGAGTTAAAATACAGCTAATTTGAACTAACAGGTTTATAAAAACCTGTACTCAACTTATTAAGGTTAAGTCAACAAACATTAATTGTATAGAGTATCCTCAAACACTTTCGGGACCCTTACATTCTGCGAAAATACAAAAGTTATCCAGAGCAGGTCAGTATTTGCAGCATACTAAAGAGCTTCCACCTTAAGACTTACCCCTTACAATCACTGTGCCTCAAATGACCTACATTTTCTTGACAAACTGTCACCAGTGTCAAAATAGGAACCTTTAGCAAATAGATCAGATGCTCTGCTATTCAAGATCTGATCATAAATTTGCAAACCACATGCTGCAATTTCTAACAGCCATTACAGTGTTAAACTTAAAACAGTCTTTGAAAGTTCTGCCTAACAAAGTGGGCCACATGTTTCTTTGAGGAAGTCTTCAGTATTTCTTCTGTTGTATGAATCTGTTATATGGACAGATGTATAGACAAATAAGAAAAATTAGATTATGTTGGGTTTGGTTTTCTGCTCAGTTTTCTTACTATACAGATTAAATAATTACTTTTCCATTAGTTCTCTTTTGATGACCAGAATATCATTACTTCGTAGACTTTCTTCACTCCAATCTAGTATTTTTGAATACAAGATTAATTATATGAAAGTGCTTCTGTCATTTCTTAAAATAGATTCTGAGTGGGAGCACATGCCATCATGATGCTGTAACTCATCAGGAAATTATGATGCAGTACCATCTTTTTCTAAAGGCACCTGCTAGCTAAGATATGGCCAAGGTCATATCAGCACTTATGTTTTTCAGGACTGTTTTTCCTTATCAGATTAAAAGAAATCCAGCAAACAAAGACAGTGTGTTTTTTCGAGAAGAAACAAACAAAAAGCTTGACACCAATCACTTTGAGTAACTTCCATTTCAATTTTGCAGAGAAGCACCACTACCAAAAAAATTAAGATACAAAATGATAATTGCAAAAACAGTAAGTGTAACTAATTAAAAAATGCAGTGAACTACACTAAGGATTTATTTATCAAGTAAAGCAAAAAACTGAGGTGAGGAGAACAGACATCATATTTTATTTCTTTATTCTTCTTTTAATCACATGACATGTAAAGACGACTAGGGAGACTCTCTCAAACTTTTTTTCCTGCTTGTTACAATCTTCTCAGAGCCTAAACAAATCATTTTTGTTATGGAAAGACATGGAACAAGACTAGTCAAGAGAAACCATGGAAGCAAAGCCTTCCTAAGTAAAACAAGGAGCTGTTTTCTTTAAAAAATATTTGTTATTGTTTAACTTAAACAACTTAAAGGAAAATCAGATTGTCTTGCAACTTTATTCCTTCAGGTTTACTAATAAAGCTTCCAGGCTGGGTGATTCCAGAACTTTCTGAATGCCAAAACATTTTCATTTAAACGGCAACAAAACCCAGTGCTCCTGCTATTACAGTATTCAAATACTTCATAAACATTCTTGATATTTTCTACTCATCTGCATGGCTTCTGAATCCATGGTAGCATGTAATAAATGCATTTTTGCATAGAATTAAAATTCAGACCCTCAAGTCTTATACAAAGCAACCCAACAAATACCACAGGTTTTCCCTAGAAATAAATATAATATATGCACTTATGTTTACCAGTGGAAACTTTACAGAAGACTAAAGCTGCACCAAGACGTATGCTAAGAGGCTCACAGACAAGCTAACACAGAGGTTACACATGAAGCAGCACACACGTACCCTGTGAAAGGACAATGGTAGATGCTGCAGAAGAGCACTGCAGGGTGCGCATGGGTCTACAAATGGCTTGGAGCTACCAACCAGAACTCTTCCTGTAGATCCATACTGGATTACAGCAAGTACCACAGAGGCAAGGAACTTGGGTTTAACTCCCCGTTAGGCTGCAGTGATTCAAACACACTCATTTATTTCCCAAAAGAGTGTTTTAATGAAGAAATTAAATGGCTGGATGGTGACAAGCTTCTTACCTGCTAAAGCAAAGTAGCTACCCAGCTAAAAATTAAAATGGTATGGCATACAATCAGCAACAAGGACCACACTGTAGTCTAATAGCTGGGGCACTCAACTGAGAGAGAAGACCTAGTTCCTAATCCCCATTCCATGGACTATTTCTGTTTTGTTACTTGCCCTCTAACAGGCAAGAAAATGCAACAATAGTTCAAAACGCAAAGATTTGAACCTTGTTCTCTTCCCTCCTACTGCATGGTCCAAACTGCTAATTTTAAGATACTGAAGCATCACCACATCTATATCTCTTTTTGGATCTAGCCTATGAAGTGTTACAGAGACTTGTTTGATTGACTATTTATATCTCTCTTCAGAAATATAAGACTTCTTAGAATTTGGGCACCTCTTCAGCCATGAAGCTTTTTTAATTTCAAAAGTATATGGCTAGGGATGTAGCTCTTAATAGCAGTGCTTCTTAGAGAGACTAAAGGCAATGCATTCCATTTTAAAGAATATTTAAAGCTACTTCTACTTTTAATGCAGCATTTACTGGAGCAACCATAATATCCCCAAATGAGTATCTGCAGATCAACATAATATTCTCTGCTCTCTGGAGCACACAAACTCTAGTAAACCCACCTCACAAGTCTAAAACAATGACTTAACACTTTCCTCTGCCCCCAACATCCATCTTGACATCATATGTTAATGCTAATCTCCTTCTTGTGTCAACTGCAACTTTTTTATTTTCTCCTTTTTTTTTTTTTTCCTGCAATTTGCATCTCTTGGATAATGTACTACTTTTTTCCCCTCCATCCAAAATATATCCAAAAATCTTCAGTCCACCCTTAAAATACACAAGAAAGGTAATGGTCACATAGATTAACTAATATGAAAAATTAACTGTGAAATATTTGTTCATTCTTTTAGAAACTGTTATATGCGTTTGAATACCACATTAAGTTAAAACTACTAATGGTGCTTTTCATCTTCAACTTCTCATCTCAAATTCTTATTCCCTGGAGCAAGGAGGGATGAAGTCAGAAGTAAAGCCTCAGATGTAAGAGGAAGGCAAAATATATCATTCTGTGTATGTCATTTCCAGTGGATTAACAGTGACTCAGTAGATTAAGAGGTTTGCAAACCTTAATTATTATAGTTATTACTCTTAGAATACATTTTTTACTATAAGCCTGTTCTTTAGTTTAGTGACTACACTTTAGACCTCATCCAGAAAGGTAAAACTTTGGTCATATTAATCATGACAGACTATGAGGAAACTCAAAAGCCTCTTGACTCTGTTAGAGCAAAGTATACAACAAAAATATATATTATGCATTTATTATATAGAAAATTTTATTTCTCTGAATTAGCTAATTTGAACAGACTGGTGAATTGATACAGACCTTTGTTTACTACAGAACAGACAAGCTATTTCTACAGAACTTTAGCTACTCAACTAACAAATTCTATACTGAAGTATTCTGTTAAAAAACTAAGGAACCAAAAATGAGACCAAGCACTAAGCTGTGTCCATGTAATGCTTTAAAAACATCTGATCCTGGTTACTTAAAATGAAAAGGCTTGGTATGAAACAATATTTAAGCACAGAAAAATCCTAAAATAACACTTTTAACACAGTAAATCTGAAGTGAAATAAAATTATGTGTTCTAAACACATTTCTCAACTGCTAAATTTTGTTTTTAAAAATGACCTGTAGGCCCTTGATGCAGGAACTGGTATATAAATCTTTAATAAGTGACATCTCATTTAACAGTCAAATTAACAGCAGCCTCTAGGGATCTCTAACATATATTACATTATAATAGTTCTATAAGTAATTCTTAAATAATCAAAAAGCCTGTTTTACTAGTAATCCGTATTTTGAAAATCAGGCTAGAGTAAACAAAGATAATTACAAGAGTGAATCCAAGCTTAATTCAAGAACCTCACATATCAGTTTAGCATCAGAGACTTAAAAAAACATTTTTTGAAACATGTAGTCTATCTAGCCTATAAGCTTCAAGACTTTCTTTTTACCTGAGAATTTGCTTACATAAAAGAAATCCAAAAAAGTATAACTAAAAAATAATGTACATTGGCAGAAAGAGCTTCATACAGATTTACACAGCAAGCAATGCTATCAGTCACAATCCAATATCTAAAATTACATCCAATATAGAATAAATCACAGAACAGTGACAAGCCGTGCAGTACTTTGAGCTTTAAACATCTTTAAACCACGTCCTTACTCAAATGATCTCATCTGGGCACCCAATAAAAGGATTTTCTCCAATTACATTCACCTAACATGGTTAAAACCCAGTCTGCATCTTAAGATGCATCATCAATGCACAATAATTGACATTAGATAGCTGTGTAACAGCCCAGAGGAACATTACAGATGTATCACATTGACTTAAATGGAACTAATATAATTAAAATGTATAGTTTTTTTCTCCTATGAAGGAAACTCCTTGAAAGTATGGAAGCTGAATTTCCATTTCTGATGCCATTGAAGGGACAAGAAAAGTGATGAATCTCCACAGGCTACTTAACAGCTATAAAAAGCTAACGTGAGAAGTAAAAATGCTATTCACCAACTGCTGAAAAACAATTAGCCAACAAAGCAGACAGACAATAGATGTTTATAAATCATTCCTCATCTTACAGGTTGTATATCAGAATCTATAGTAAAGCTATTACAATGAGACATTGCTTCCTTGCACTGATCTATAAAATGCCAGTATTCCTAAAGAAAGGGGACAGACAGAGCCCAACCTAACAAAATCTACTTTCTACAAGGAAATTACTGGCTTGGTAGGGGGAGAACACTAGATATTGTCTACCTTGACCTCAGTAAGGCACACACAGCTTTGCTTCACTTATTAAATTGCCTTTATCTCAAACCACACGTTTTCTCACTTGCCTTTCTGATTCTATCCCCCAACCCTCTTGGGGGCAGTGAGCAAGCATCTGGGTAGGGGCTTAGCTGCTGGACAGGGTACACCCACCACAATCACCTTCAGGGATTTCTTTCAATGACTTCCTTTGTACTGCATTAAAGCGGTATATATTCCAGATATATACTTCTGGACAACAGACTATTTGAAAGTTCACTGACCTCAAAAATCAAAGAAACGGGAAAAAAAATGAAGTCTTGAAAGAATCAACAGTAACACCATAGTCAAAAATGGTTAACATTTACAAGCACTTACATATGGAAAACACATTCCTCTCAGAGCTATGCTAAGACAGGAAAGATGGAGTGGAGGAATTAGAAGTATTTCATTGAGTTGCCTAAGAAGTCATTCAGGAACACAAGGCAAAATGGAAGAGGTATCTTGACATATGTCAGAATAAAAAAGACAAGAGATGAGATGAGATGAGATGAGATGAGAAAACAAAGGTAATTATGAATACTGACCTGCTAACCTGATAATGAAATCCTAAAATTCCAGAAGGTGTCAACTCAAAGCAATTACAAACAAAATAAATCCAAGAAAATAAACACTTGATATTTAACAGAAATTCTGTAAGAAAACTCTCAATCTAGTTGCATTCAAGAGGTTGACTTTTCACCAAAATAATCTGATATATATTTGATCAATGAACTCTGTATAAAGGCACATACACCCAAAGGAAAAAAAAATTTAAAAAGTAAACACTGCTAAGAAAGATTTCAGTATAACCTGTCACGTTACATGCAACAAAAGATATTACTGTCAGTCCTGAAGGAAGCACACCTTTGTCAATTCACAAAAAACAAGACTTACACAAGAACAGAAATAACAGTAGCTGAAAAGTATTTTCAAAACAAAAAGAGCAGAAAAGCATTGAAAAGCCATTTCCAGTATTTAGCCAGTACAATCTAAACCAAATGCAAAGATGAAAAGTCAGACCTGAAAGAAGATGACAGCAAAGGAATCTGTTGGCCTTACTTCTTTACCTTCCATTGTTTCTAAAAAAGCGTTAAGATTTTTTTTTTTACTGCTTTATTGTCTTGCAAGCATTGTGTGCTCAAGTATTTTGCTTAATGGTGAGAAGGTGAAGGGAAAGAGGAAGTGCTGAAAATCTTGGAAGTACTTCTCCCCACCCCCCCTTTTTTCCAAAACTTTTTATATTGGTTGTAATAGGAGCCATAATTAAACCCTGAAGCCTCAACAAATACCCAATAGTTCTTTACACATTAACAAAGAAAAATCATTAAAATAAACAGAATCTAATGTTCTCCTGAAAGAAGACATTAGTCAAGTAGGGACAGATTCACAGATCAACCAGACATCACCAAAAGTAGCACAATCACTTCAAAACCAGGAAGCAAATCATTTAGTATCCAAGAAAAAGAGAAAAATACCACCAATAAACAGCATATCCTTCTGTAAGCATGACTAAGTGAATGGAAAGCTGCTCAGTTTTGGGCCACTCTACGTAGCCTCAGGTACTCTCAGGCAACTCTCAAATTGCAATCAGTGGAAAACAGGTGGTGCACAAGGCTACCAGATGTGATCATATCCATTCCGTCTTTTTAACAGTGTAACTTCTGATTTTTCCAACCGAAGCCTGATAAAAGCGCACTGCAGTAATAATACAAGTTTTGAAGACCTGACAACCTATATTCCCTAAGAACACAGGACACTAATGCCTTTGCCAAAGACGAGTTTTTCTCATGCATTATTACCAAAAGAAAAAATCCCACCTTCTTTCTACTGGCAGCAACTTGTTCCCATCTCTACTGTGTGGGCACGAGCATTTACTCATAGTAAACCGAGAGAAATTCATTGAAAACTAGCTTGACAAAATACTATCATCTGGATCAGTTGATATTTTCTTCACCGTATATCTATGAACAATTTTGCTGGGATAAATGAGAGTTCATGGACAGGATACTTCTCTAGGTGGGATTAATTTCGCCATTAATAAAATGGAGTAAAACACTAATTTATCATAAAGAATTGCTAAAACATTCAATACTTGACAACTTTGAATAAGGCTCAGTGAGGGATTTTTAAGAAAAGACTACTGGGATTACAGGCATTTGCTAAATTTGTTTTATTTCTCTATTCTTTTTATAAAACCTATTTCCTAATTTTGCCCTTGTTAAACGTGTTAAACTTTTCTAGTGAATGAGAGGCTTGAAGATACCTACAAAAGCATAATCGTTAAGCGCGCAGATCTTTTTCCCTGTTTAGCTAGCCTGCATTCCATTAACAGCCTTTACGCCTCATTTATATAACTTCAGACTCTACATTCTTTGGTAGCAGCTATACTTTATTATATGGTTTCGATTTATATAATGTGGCTATCAGGCCCCTCTATACTTTCATTTTCTCCCACTTCCCATAAAATTCCATTTTTATTATTCAACTTTAATTTTTTCTTCTAGAAGGAGAGGTTTTTAACATGAGGATTGCTTTTTCAGTGACTACAGCATTTCAGTATTTTCTGCTATTTAAAAAAGAAAACCACACTTCCACTGTAGATATATCTCAATACTGAAGATGCTACTTACACTGCAACTTACAAAATTCAGTTTAGGTGACTACCTTTATCTCCAAGGTCTGCATTTAGATGCTAAAACCATGGTCAATACATAATTAGTAGCCATGGAGACCATGGAAACATACAATATTGGACAAATGCATGGAACAGCAGGCTTCTGAAATGAAATAAGGCCTTAAATAAATGTACATGGTCTGCTGACCACAATTACATTTCTAAACAATCTATCCTACCTCTTCATCCCAATCCCTCCCCTTTTCTAAGGAAATATCAAGAATCCCAAATCCTGATTTACCCAACTAGCTGATGCCTGTGACTAGTTGTTCTTGTTACCTGCATCACATGGGTAACAATCCACTCAAGAGCAAGGTAACGATTCTGTTCGGGTCAGCAAGAAGATGGTATGCAG
Organism: Athene cunicularia; assembly: GCF_003259725.1. Taxonomy (NCBI): domain Eukaryota; kingdom Metazoa; phylum Chordata; class Aves; order Strigiformes; family Strigidae; genus Athene; species Athene cunicularia. The sequence continues at coordinate 35,768,168 of NW_020799101.1, read as the reverse complement.
GACAAAAGTGAAATTAAAAAATAGTCTTGCATGCAGATGTTTTAAATAGTTGGTGTACAGACAGGTGTCCAACAAAAGAAAAATAAGTCAATAGCCTATCAGCTGCCACTTAGTACATAGCAGGTTAGCATCCTCAAAGTTAGCATTTTAGCTTAACTGACTGGTAAAGATATGCTTAGAAAAACTACACTGAGAGTAAGTAAGATGACAGATTGAATGGTGCCAAAGAAGTCCCTCAAGCAAAAGGCAAATTAGATCTGGTAGCAATGGGTAATTTGTCATATATATATAAATATTATTTGATATATAATAAATGTTTATATGTGTATACATATAAATAATATGTATATAATCATCAAATTAGTTGTCAGGCATACTGTAGTCAAGACAATAAGTTACAAAAACTAAATATTAGAAGTTTCGACTATTAAAAATTAGCATAATAATAAAAAGAAACCCTATTTACCTGTAAATGCTTAACATAGTGTTCACCTTTTCCCAGATTTAACACTGCAGCAGTCTAATGTTTAGCTTTTCAAGTTACCTAACATATGCAAGTTACCAAATGTTTAGCTCTTTATTAAGCACAAATGCCTAGCATAGCCTTCATACCCACCTAGCTATTACTCACACGAATCAAAGAAGCTTACATAAAAAATGGGAAAATATATCTTGACTTACCCCCTCCTCAAAATAATTTCCTCTAATGGTCAAATCCTTCTTTCCTTCACTGTTTTTTTCCTACTTATATTCAGCAGAGGCAGTGTCTTTGCTTGTCAGGCAGGACAAGCTAGCAAATACCACTGAGAGGATACCTGGCCTGACAAATCAACACTTGGAAGAAAGGAGACAACACTAAGGTAGATAAAAAAGTGTCAAGACCATCTTGTGAATTAATGCAAGTGAACTACACAGAAACAACACATGAATCCATCTGTTTGAGGTGTGATCAGAAAGCAGAAGTCCCATCTCCTGCCCTTGCTTTTCCCACCTGTGCAATCCAGCCCCTCCCTCACGCTAGCACTCCTGAGGTCCCTTGCTGAGTCAATTCAATTTGTTCAGGCTGCAGAAAACTAATCTCTCAAAGAGAAGAGTAGTTTTCCATTAGGTTAGCCAGTTAAATTTGTTTTCCAGAGTGAAAAATGGCAGGATAGAAGACTACTAAGGAAAGAACAGAGTCTAAAAAATCTGACAGTAGAGGTGTAAAACTGCCAGCCTTGCTCACCATTCACCTGCTGGAGCAGGTCTACAGAGCTCAGTGCAGAACCAGATCACACAGCTGATTCAGCTGGAAAGGATCCCTTTTTTCTGGCCGGTTAAGTTTCAGCTGCTTCAGTTCCCTGCCTGCACAGCCACACAACAGGTTATGCCAGCACAGCACAGCATGGAAGTGAACAAGCAGCAGTGATGACAGAATCATGCCCAAAATTCCATGGGGCGTAAAATTAAACCTGGACAAAGTCCTGTTGGGCTCCAGAGCAGTGACCAGTTACAGCAGACCGCACGGTACACCAGAAGAAAATTATCTCTGAATAACACAGCTTGAGATACAGTGAATGCAGGAAGATAAAATCCCTGCCAAAGTGCTGCGTGTATTTTTCTAACAGAAAAGTCAGTTAGGTACAGGGAGGGCCTGTTCAAACTAAATGTTAGTGTAAACATGCGCTTTCTGTCATTTCTTCATCTATAGCTTTTATAAAAATTTGTAATTGTGTAGCTTATTTTGGATGTTTGATATACTTTTACTTACTACTGAATTTTACTTTAGGCTAGCTTAAATTAAGAGTAATTTCAAGGTTAGTTAACAAAAGGCATTTCTCACACCTCTTTAGGTACTTTCTCCAGAGTATGCAAAGATTCAAAGGATATGCCCTCACCCTCATCACCCTTACAAAATGCACAGAACAGTGCAAGAGCCAGTATCTTTCTGGACACCTTCCACCGTCAGGAAAGCCTCCTCAGCGCTACCCACCGGACGACCTCTCTGGCACACACAAGAATTGTAGGAGGCACACACACAATCCTGTTTTTTCCTGCAATGGCAGCTAGTTGGAATGTCAGTATCTAGGGGTTAAATTTAAATTTATGCCTTGAATGAATTATAACTTTTGGTATTGCCTCAAATGACTCCAGGCTGATGTTTTCACAATATCTTAAACAGAGGAAGCTGTTGAATGTGCCCTAATTGTTAGATTCTTTCTAGATGCTAATGAGAACTCAACCATTCATTTTAAAGAGGTTTTTGACTGCTTATTTTTCATATGCACCACTGAATTTACTTTCTAGAGGCTGAAGTACAGGTAGAACATTTTTAGCGGGTATTTGTTTGGTGCAGAAAAAGGATAGTAGGAATAATCATAATACTTCCTAAAATTATTGGGGAGGGTACAAGAAGCTGCTACTATTCTGGCAAGAAATACTGAAAATTATTATTATTTCACATCTAAAATCTCCCTTATGATTTGATAAGTTTTCTCAGCATCTTACACATAACAATAACCAAATATAAGACATGCTATCAAGGAATTAAGACATTTTTCTAATATTAAGGATAATGCATGATGTCCCAGTTTAATGCTATACAGAAATTTGCATCAGATGCCTTTTCTAGAAAGATTTTATGTTCACCAAAGCACTCAAAAAATGTCTACTTTAACCCTTTTCTGACAAAACAATGGTGAAATGACAACTAATATTTTCACTAATCCTCTTTGATCAACTGCCAAGCCAAAGAGAAAAGTCATGTACTGAAACCATCGTACATAAACTAGAGCGATAGCCTTTGGAATAACGAAATAGAAACAGGCAGGTGCGCATTCTTGCGTCTTAACAATCACAGAAAATTCTTCAGCAGTTGCTTCTAACATGAACTTTAGAGTTTCCATTTTGATCTTCAACACTCAGAAAAAAAGCCTGAATCTCACTCAAACAATCAAGTCCCACATACTGGAGACACTAGTAATAGTTTTAATTCTTACCCCACTGGAATTTAACTGGCAAGATCAGACCTTAAAGTTTTACAGCTTACCTCCCTACTGTGGAACAGAGCATCTTCCTAAATAACAAATGTCGGAATAGCATTAGATTCTAGAGCAGTTTAAATATACCCAACTTGAACCGTACACATCTTACTAATGTGACCATTCCCAACTTCTTGAAGCTCTATGCCTTGACTTCTGCCCAAAGATTTATGCCATAGAGTGCTACCCTGTAGTCACACTTACTTGAAAAAGTTGTACGAATTCTCTCAACATCCTCTTATGCCTCCTCATTTATTCTACATACCTTTTACTGGTTTCTTCTTTATTTTGCTCAATAAATGCCAGAACAAATGTCTGTCTGTCCAGAATGGTTTGGAATCCCTCACAATGGGAGGTCAGGAGGGGAGGAAATTCCACCCCCCCAAGATTACAGTGATTATTAAAAAAGCCTACCATCAAGTATATTTTACAATAACTAGAAGTACTTTAATTTAGATTTAGCTAAAGCTAGTAGCGACAGAGTTACACCTCACTGATCTACTATATACATCTGTCAAGGCAAAGAAACATCATTAGAGTGACTATCTGAGAAGGAATTATTTCAGGACATTGTAATGACAGGAGAAAAACCTGGAGACTACAAAAACGTTCCCAAAAAGCTCTGCTTTATATAACATTTGTTCTAAAATATTCTCTAAATTTTCTTAAATTATTAAAGCAGACCGTAACAGCGATGCTGAAGTTTTAATCAGAGGGAACTACACACACAAGCATCTGTTGTGACTTTTTCCCAGCATCTCTGGAGTTTTCTGAGTGCTATCTACAGAAACACTTTGTCCCTGCACTATCTTTTAAAGATATGTTTCACAACATTTTTCCTCAGTATGCTGAAATTACACCTTATTTTTCCAAGGAAGATGATTTTGAGGATGCTTGATTTGCTGTAGGCTTATTTAATGTCTCCCCTTAAGTATTCAGACAACAAAAAAGGAAAATTAAGCTAAGAAAAGAAGAAATGAAAAGTATCTATTCTCTTTAATCTTTGCTTTTTCTGGAAACAACAGACTTTTTCTCACTAGATACATACTTTTTTAGGCATCTTGCTGCTTTCTCATTTTTTTCTGAGATGAAGATGCTGACAGGGAGTACACAGTAAGCCTTTGGCTTCTCACCATCTACACTGCTATGTGACTACAGCATATGAAAAGAACCATGTCACTAGGAAACTACCTAATATCTATTTGAATTCCTGGAAATTTTCTTCTTCTAGAAACTTACACTGCCACCCAAAATTTCTTAAGACAAGATTTGCAAGTACTTAGGCAAAAAGATACATACCTGACCGACACCAAAGTCTTCTTTTACAGTCTAGTTTGTCTTCATAACTCCATGACAATTGTTTCAGGAACAGGTAAGAAAGAGCAGAGAAGTGTATTGGTTTGCCAGATCCCTAATTAGTGCCACATTCAGTGTCTCTTCAAGCATTACTGGATGAAGGCTTTACAGATTTCATCTCAGGCCCTGCTATCAATCGCTCCCTAAATGACCTATCCCAGGGCCTTAGAAGCAGCTTGCTAAGAGAAAAGGGGCGGTGGGCTTTTTACTGGCAATCTCTGCTTATTCCGTCATTTGTGGAGATCCTAAGAACCCTCCCAAGTCAGATCTGCAGGATACTTCACTGCAATTCATTTTAATTCCTGAAGAATGCATTGTTCTTCATCCACACAGCTTCCCATAAAATGATTCTGAATAAGAGCTCGCTTCCTAGATTTCAGTATGTATTTAAATCCTCCACAGCATACATTAAAAAAAATTCCAAACAAACAAAACCACACCATATTCTTAAATTTCTACTTCCCACTTTTAGGTCTCAAAAGTCACATATGATGTAGAGGAAAACCAACAAAATAAATACAAGGAAGATTTTCCAAATTAAAAATATTCCACATAGATTTTAAATTCCCTACAATATACAGTACAATGAAGAAAACTAAGGATTTCATAACCACACATTAAGTATTCAAAAGCCCAAAATACATTATAGTTTAAAGCCTACAAGCATTCTGCTTCTTCACTCTACTACATAATATAATTTAATTAGGAAAAGTATATGAGAAACATGTATTTCTATAGTTGTGGTCCTAAATATGTATACAATACTTAATATATTACTATATTGGTCTACTAATATAATTTCTACGTTGAATCATAATGAAGTGTTATACTAAGCATAAAACTATTAAAGATTACTGTTCTAGGTAACTCACATATGTGGCTAAATTAATACTGGGTCAGTTCTTTCAGGTCTTAGTATACATCAAAAAACACTTTAGAGCTAACAAAATAGAATTTGTAATACATAGCTATTCAATGAATCACTGAAGTCAGCCAGTAGAATTTCCTCAGAGTATAAACAACAGACAATGTATTTTATTCCTTACAAAACACCGTTAATATCATTCACCCACCTTGTAATAGTAGGATAGAGCCCTGTTTTGCAGGATTTTGCCAAATGTATATAGAAGATTATTCTTGAGTGTTTATGCTTTTTTTTTTCCACTTGACAAGTTCAGCATAAAATAGGCCTTAGTAAATTAGTATAAAAACAAAACAAGTGAACAAAACATCACATACAAATCTCTTACTTACAAAATGAGATTTTCTAAGATAACTGCCTAATTAAGCCTACTTTTACCAAGCACTTTTTTATGCAATTACTGTTCCTTGAAAACTTTAGCTGACTTCTCAATTGCTTTGTGTTTTTTTTTAAAAGAAGGAAAGCCAACCTAAAAGGCTATGCTACTTTTTTATTAATTAAAAACATCCCACATAAAAAAAGGCTGTTACCTGCTCATTTCCCAGAGTTGTTTGTTAGCCTCCTATTCTCCACAAACAGTTTTTTCAGGCATTCTGCTAAACTTTCAAGAATTCTGTCATATGCAAGACCACCAATATTAAGACCATTGTGATACAAGAAGAGTTGCATACTACATCTACATATAGGAACATAACGTAAATTTTTTTTAATCTGCACTTTAAGACTTTCTAAATACTCTAACAAGAGCTAAAATCTGTTCTCATTTTCAGTTATCATGTCCATTCGTTGCATAGTATCAATCTCATAAATTGAAGACAACAAAAACTATACTTGCTTATCTCAAAAAAAAGATTTATTTAAACCCTGTCAGCAAAACTTTTCCAATCATCGAAATAAGAAAAAAAGTATTTTCCCACATACTCAAAATAAACTTTTTTAGCTTGAACAACTGAAAAAGCAAAGTGAAAATCTTAACTTTCACTTCACAAAAGCATTGCATGCAAACTTCTTTGCTTTTAAAGTGTTATAAACTTCAAGACAGACACTTTCAAAAAAGATAGGGGTGAAATCCCAATATGATATAAAAGTATCTCTCAGAAAGATGCTCTACTCTCTTACTTGAAAAAAAAAAAAAAAAACCAAACAAGGAAACAGATATGGATAAATCAACATTAAAGGTGTGAAATTCTGCGTCTGCGTATCAGGCTTTTGTATGTTAGACTCTCCGAAGCATGGACTGATTATCATATATTCTGTTATTGTCCAGTTAACAAAGCCAGCAAACCAACTAAAGATTACCTCAGAATTTAGTTCTCATGAAATCCATGATCACTAATTTTTAAGTTAAGTAGCACAGAAAGTTTCCCCACAGTACTGGAAAAGGGGATAAATATAAACCTAGTAAATGAAAGCATAATGTAATGATTAATCTCCGTACTGCTAAATATGAACTACAGACATAGAGGATGGGCAAAACTGGAAGTCTTTCAACTGTATTTGGGTAAGTAAACTCCAAATCAATAAACACTAATTAGACAAGACTTCTCACCCCTGCTCTATATGAACACATAAACCTCTAAATTAATGGCCACTTCTTACATAAGTAGGTATTAATTAAAAGATCCATGTATCGTTGGGAAATAATCTTTTGCTTTTAACTTCAGTGTTTCCACTTCTTTCAGTTCAAAAGGAACAGTACTGTAGCAAGCAAATTAAACTGTAAGTAAAAGAGTCAGTGAGATTCCAGTCACCAATTTTCGTTCTACACTGCACATTAAAAAATGGGAAAAAAAGTCCAGGACTTTCTTTCTCTTCATGTATAAAAGGCAGAGGTTCGCATTCAACACTATAAAAAGGAAAGATGACAATTTTACAGATCACACTCACTAGACATAAAAAGCTTATCATCATAGCCATATCAAAAATCAAAAAGAAAGATACTTTTGTGGAAGACTTACAGCTACAAATGGCAAAGAGGGAGATCTAGTTTCTATGGATAAACTCAACATGACTGCCTTACAGTTGGGAAAGATGAAAATCAATATTGCTCAGAGTCTAAATGTTTTATTCTTAATGGAAATACAGCATTTCTCTACTCCTAGAATTCATTTGCTGAACTTAGCTTTTGGAAGAAAACTAAGGCTCCTAGGAAAAGCTCCTGACTCGAATCTATGTTTTGAAGATGAGTGCCCAATAAGATGTAGTTTTTGAGAGAAAGGCAGATCACAAGCAAAAAGCTAACCAACTTCAAATTTAGACATATTGACATATTGACAAGTCCCAGCAAACCTAATGTCAGTCCTTACCCTGCCACCCACGCCTCTGTAAGAAAGTTTACCATAACTTCAAACACAAGTCCAATACGGGAATGCCATCACCACCAAGAAAAGATCTTGTAATCTGCATGCTATTAGTGAAGGGGCTTAAAGGAAAGTTCTAAGAAGGGATCTCATAAAGTAGGAGAGAGGCATATGAATGTTTACTTGGAAATACACAATGTCTGTATTATATATACATTTCTAAATAGTCCAACCAATAGTGACACTCAAAGTATTTTGTTCCCCACATTTCTCAAAGATAATTTCTACAAAAAACTTTTACATCAGTGAACTTCAGATCTGCACAGGTAATCTCTTTGTTTGGATGACATTCTCAAGTAGTCAACATCCTCACTATCCAAGAAGAATGCTTGCTTCAATAGTTTACACATGTTATTTCAACAAACTAAATGGTCTCAGACACTTAAAGATACTGGTGTACTTTCACACTACAGTGTTAAGAGGTTAAATAAATTCTGAGGTTACACACTCAGAAACCTTTGTCTGCTTTATTGCATAGGCCCATGCCCACAACTATCATTCAGAATGCTTTAAAGTTTCCTTAGAAAGGAGGAAAGGAAGAATAAAGTACCTGAAGAAGAAACCATTAGTGAAGGCCTGCATTTTGCCAAAACTCCTTACTCCCTTTAATATTAAAATGTTTCATAAAGGTGAAAAGCCATATCACCACTTTCTAAGCAATAGCTGATATGGTAAAACTGTCCTGAAAAAGGTTAGCTTGAGACTGGTTTTTTTAGACAAGCAAAAAAAAATACAAAAAGAGGAGCAAAGTCAGAAAATGCTGTTTGTGTCCAGTGATGACTCTTTCTCATAGACCTATTTCAAGAGCAGACAAACACTGAATGAAGCTTTATTAGCCACCCCCAAACCTGACAAATTTTTACCAGGACTATTCTGAAAAAAACATCTAACAAAACATGAAGTTTTGACCAGCTACCCTAAACGCTTACTGGACAGAAAATAATGAGAGGTAAATCAGAAGAAAATGGGGATGAAAAGGACAAAATAAAAGAGCAAACGGTGAGAATGAGTCTCTTTTCTTTCCATCAGGCTAGTGGAGATGGCAACATCATTTATATCTCTCTGGATGGTTCTAGTTAAGGGTCTGTTTAGTCCCTCACATAAGAAGAAAGGTCAGAGATTAAGTAACTTTTACCAATGTCACCATCAGTGAAGGATGACCTAATATTGACTCAACTCTGGGCATCGCACACATTTTCTTCCCTTTTCTAGCCAACTTCAGCATTACAAAACTCTGTACTTACTAATTCAGGTTCAGCATCCTGACACAAATGGTAACTGATTAACAACCATTCTGCTAGAGCTATCCCAAACATGAAAGGCTTGCAAGGGGCAATGAGAATAAACCCATATCAGGATCTGTATTTTACTAGGGAAGCACTGGTACACAACATTGCAGACAGAGCATGCATATAATCCAACCGTTACCATAAGTGTAGATATTTTTCCCTCTTTTGCCCTTGTTTATCTACCCCACATTTCTTGTTTCTTTGTGTGTGTTTCTTTTTTAAAAGAAGATATCTGGAGCACTTCGGCCATTGTTAGCCCAACTCTGCTATCTCATTTTCCATCATAAAAATCTCCCAATTTGACAGTCAACATCCCAGTCATTTTAAAATGTATTTTAGCTTAAGGGGTAACCTCATGATAATGTAACACTGAAGCTCAATTACTAGTTCATAAGCCCACACTATGTATCAATGGTAAAAGAGGGAAAATCTAGGTTTGGAACTTAAGTATCTTTAATCTGAACACTTCATGAAACACTGGGGCTTATTCACCTAAGACATAACCCTCTAGTTTACAAGTTTCATAGTTTTGTAATTCGTCATTGTTTACATTTCCTCCTGTTTCAGTAATTCAGCTTAACTCTACAACTTTCTGTTAGAGACTCAAAACCAAACATGAATGACATCTGCAAGTCAGCAGATGCTGTACACACTAAAGTACTTTTCCAGACTTCAGGAAGACAGTTCTCTCTAGTTGAAAAAACGTCCTAATTATGGACTCTATTCTTCTCATTGACACTTAACTAAAAGACCTTGGCAGTTTGGATATGCCTAGTTAACAAATTAAAAAAAAAAACAAAAAAACAAGGTGCTACATTCTGCACAATTTTGCATTTGAATACAAGTTACTCCAGCTAAACTATATGCAAACTTTCTATTTCTCTAACCCCTTGTACCTGTCTTAATTTGTCACAAGTGAAGAAATATACAGTTGTTTCTGGATAGGAAACTAGCAATACACACACAAACACAAAAGTCTACTAAGCAAAACTAAGTACAACTTCTTACTCAAAAGAAAATTGAATGCAATGAAACTAAGCTACATGACAAACATTATTCACACTGTATGAATATACTCTGGAGCAATGGACATCCATCTCAACAACAGACAAGACTAACAACATGTCCGAATTATTTTTTTTATGTTCTCATTTAAAAGTAAACATACAATTTTATTCCAAACTAATTCAAAGGAATTACTCCTAAGTAAATTTAAATTCTATCTGAACACTACCATAAAGTTCAATATTGGTACTTTCTAAACTGAGTGTGCCATGTCTAATAGGAAGAGAAATCTATATGCCTGTGCTGATAAGCCCACAAGTATATACTGCTAACAAAATAAACATATGGTTATGATCTTAATTAGAAAATCTAAAGTCATGTTAAGTATCTAATTTCTGTTCACTGCGCTATTCTAAATGATTAAACCAAAAAAATAGTGCTCATACCTGACCTTTCCATTCCTACACTTATTCCTTCATACACCAGCGAAGAAGCAATTATTAGTTCATTTCCATGAGAAAAATTCAGAAGAGTGAATTTTTAATTTTGAAGTCTTTCCACAGTTGAAACAACAGAAACAACTAGGGAGTCCAAACCCTCCAAATTACAAATATTGTCTTTCAGGTGTTATAGGAAATGCCAGAACAGAAAATAATTAAGTATGGCCAAATATATGATATTAAAGTAACACATTTACGTAAAATTTTATTTCCTGTCTACAAACATACCAGAAAAGGGTGCTAGGAAAATTGTTAGAAACCTAGGGGTCCCCTTTCAAAAGAGCAAAATAACTATTTGCAAAAATTTTCAGCCTGCAATTCCAAACAATAGCATTAAGGGGGAAAGGGCTAACATTGTTCTGTTCAGTGACACCTTTTGTTTTTCCTTTAAAAAGAAAAAAAAAAATCAGGCCACATATTCTTCTCAATGGAACTGCAAATTATGACACAAAGTTAAAAGAGTGTGAGTGTTCATACGGGACATAGTACCAAATAAAACCCTATAAATTCTGAAATATTAGCTGAATCTATTCTGGGACCTAGTCATTATTTAAATGATTGTAACACCATATGTATCTGGTACTGTGTTCTAGGAACACTTACAGGTGAAAATTATTACAACTCACTGATCAACAGAAAGTAAAAATCCAAGTTACACCGCATGAAGTTGTACAAAATATGCAAAGAGCATTCTGACAGCGAACACCTCCTTCTCACTTTAACTTTTACAATAACATGTAATCTCTTGAATGTCCTTGCTTTCAGGAACAGAAGGCACAAAGTCCCCCAATGTGATTTCTGCATCTGGTCAGACCTGCCTTGTTCTTATTAAGGCTACGACTGCCTGAAAGCAGCGCTGGGGATTTCCACTTCTGTTAGACCGTGCTGTTCTAGCTGTTTACCGTCCAAACAGACCTGCAGCCAAACGCTTCTCGGGAAGGGATGGCCTCTTGTCCCCCGGCACTCCCCCGGCGGCGGCGGAGCTTCAGCACCCGGCGGGGAACAGCGCCCGCCGCCCCGGGGCTCCCCCCGAGGGC